>NC_083103.1:33665082-33965082 GCF_949774975.1 Lagenorhynchus albirostris
CTCAATAAAGTGGCTTAAAAAAAAAAATCGGGCTTCCCTGGTGGTGCAGTGGTTGAGAGTCCGCCTGCCGACGCAGGGGACACGGGTTCGTGCCCCGGTCCGCGAAGATCCCACATGTCGCGGAGCGGCTGGGCCCATGAGCCATGGCCGCTGAGCCTGCGCGTCTGGAGCCTGTGCTCCGCAACGGGAGAGGCCACAACAGTGAGAGGCCCGCGTACCACAAAAAAAAAAAAGAAAAGAAATGGAGCAACCCAGAATCTCAGTTTTAAAATATTTGGGGAAAAACACACACAAAGCACTTCATATAATGCTTCATCTTCAAACTGACCAGGCCATTATGATTCCCTTTCATTAACCAAGATATTAATTTGTTTTATATACGATGGCAAGGGGCAATTCATGACAGACTCAGTAGCTGGAGGAAAGGTGATTCCTAAGGGAATTTTGTCATTGGATAGCATGCCTTCTTCTTTGATGACTTGTCATAGTTAAAATGTTTAGTTCAGCAAGATTCCTAACAGTGTTCAGATAATAAAGAGTATAATTACAAAAAATAAAATAAATCCAGAAAATAGGTAAATAATGTACACCAAGCAAGAGGAAATGACAACTCCCAGCTAATTCTGTAGATAGCGCCACTCCTTTTTACCTCTATCACAACTTTCAGAATCATGATGCCTGTTTGATCCACATATTTAGGTTATCAAAGCACCAAAAGAGAATCTGGCATTTCAGAATATTCTAATGATATAATTTAAATAACCAAGTAAACAAAAAGTTTTCTGCCTAATCTCCTATTACCCAGGAACTCTAGACAATCTTTCTTTTACTCTAGCATTTCAGGGGCAGCAGCTCATTTACTGAGATTTTACTTTGTGTGTATTCCTCCCTCCTGTATTTTTAATATCACCTTTCTTAGGGGATATCTGCTGAGCCCAAGGACTCAAGGCTGAGTCCTTTGACTCATAGCTGTTTGTCCTGCAGGTCAGAAGGCTTAAGCATGGTAGAGGAGTGGCTTAGCGGAGTCCTAAAAGCAATAGGTACCTTTGTCTCGCTCCCTCTCAGAACCCAAGAAAGTGACAGCATTGAAGGGGAATGGGGTCCTAAGAAACAGTCAGATACTATGAACTATCCCTGAGTAGTAGAGACCTGAGTGGTCAGAAGACAAGGGGACCCTCTCCAGAGGCTGTCACACAATATAGCTGGGAAAGGTGTGGGAGAAAGTAGGGACATCCCTAAATGTCTCAAATTGATTTTTTTCACTCCTTATTGAGTGGAGCCTCATTCTTATTTAATTCAAATTTTTAAAAATTAAAACAATCTCTCTCATCCATGATAAAGTAAAATCCATACCCGATGAACAATTTGTTAAGATTATGTTGACTATGATGTTTTAAAGAACTTGGGGTTACTTCTGATTACAGTGAATTTTCCACTGGCTCAAAAAAAGGGCTATTCATTGGCAACAAGTTTTCTACCCATTGCTGTAATTTGCTGATGTGCTCACCTTGTCTTTTCTTTTCTTTATAGCTCTCCCTTTGAGAATTAACACCCAGAGCAAACTCTTACTTTGTCTTATTGGTTCATCTGATCTCAATGCTAGAAGTATAATCAGATCTGGATGAGAAATGAATTCTAATTAATTCTGAAGTTTTATTTTGCATCAAGATCTATTGAAACATTTATATCTTCATTTATAATTCTTTGGGCTTTATAAAACTGTCAGAAGCCTTGTTTGAGGATTTGCAATGTAATAAGGAGAAGACATGAAACCAAATCAAGTCAGCTGAGCTAATAAAGTCCCTTCTGCTTATTTAGCTACAGTTATGATTTCTACAATTACTTCTTGTTTTTCTTTTCTAGAAAAAAAAGATTCCAAAGATATCTCTACATATGAAGGATAATATTCTATCTTTTTCCAATCAAATTATGGAGAATAATTTTAAAACTATCCATCCACTCAGGAGTAGAAACCAAAAGAGTTGAGGGATGAGATGTTAAATGGGGAAAATGAGGAAAAAGGAACAAAAGAAGAGGCTGAAAATTATTAAAGAGTAAACAGGAAGAGAGGGGTGAAGGAGCTGAGAAAGAGAGAGAGTAATGGGAATAGACTTTCCACTAAGGAAAGCATAATTGTCACATACAGTTTCATGTACAAGATCCTCCCCAGCCTCCCAAGAAAGAGTTGCAAGGAAAATGTACTCAATTAAAGGATATTTAGAAAATGCTTAAACACAGTGACTTTGACGATAAGGCCACGATGTTAAGAATATTGGTGGTCCACTTTTTTAGTTTGAACAATTGCCCTCAAGATGTTTATACTGATCATATTTGAAGGAGTTGCTTCTCAACACCTAGGTTAAACATCAGCGATGAAAAGGCAGCAAGCTTCTCAGCTGCTTGGATGCTGAGATGGTCAAGTCTTAAGTAGCGGCAGTAGTATGACCTACCTGGCTGCAATCCGGCCAAGCTCCAGCAAACAGAGACACACTTCTCTGGGTTGCTTGTGGAGGACTGAAAGACAAGACAAAGGTGGACACTTTTACAATAGAAAGGACAGTAAAGCAGCTCAATGGGGAGCAGGATGGACTCCCTCATCGCTCATGGTCCCAGTAAATGAGCTAGTCTTCATTCTGATATTCATAGAAACCATCCTATCCCACAGTACAGTTAGCTTTACTAAAGTCCTAAAGCAGTTTTCAAAACTCTTTGCCCAACTTCCTCCCTAAAAGCCATGAGTCTCAGGAATCCCACCCTGAAAATATTTTCTTCAATTAGTTAATATTTGTAAGTCAATATTGGAAACAAATGTAGCTATAATTATGATATAAATAGTTGATGGATTACTTAAAAACAGACAGCAAACATAAGACTATGAAGCAAAGTCTGGTCTTTTAAAAATCCTAACTCTATCTTCACCAGTGATTTTAGCAGAAATAATGCAATGAATAAGGATTAAAAATGACACATCACGGTCCTTTGTTATCCTCCAAACAATAATGTCAAGTGAGCCCTCTGAAACTTGATGTCTTCTCCTAATGAAATTTGATTAAATGATACTTTAGAAAGAAACTTTCAACAGACTGAATTTTGTAAATATGTACAAATATATACCATCAGCCAGTTTTGCCCATAAAATGAGCAAATTAGAAGATGGTTCTTTGCATTGATATTTCTTTTCTAATATAATATGATTACTTAATAAAGCTGCTTTATCAATTGCTCTGGACACATTCAGTAATGTTGGCAAATCATACTTGCATTTGTCGAGCCTACCAGAGGAGTATGTACTGCTTATACTATTTTCTTTTTAAACTAAGATTAGAGAATTTTTAAAATGTTATTATATACAGCACCTAACAACAGATATTGGGGGGAAAAGATTGAATTGAGAATGGTCTTTACATAGACACAATATCCTGATAAAAGAAAATACTAGCTTATTGATAAACATTAAGAAAAATAGCAATATTGCTTCAATTCTTAAACATAGAATTTTATAGTAATTTAATTTCCCAGCTTTATTCTATTCCCCCCACTTAAATATCTAATTCCTTCTCTCCACAGGTTATGGCGATGGCAATATTTGCCACTGACGGCAGAATGGAATTTGTTGGGAGTGTGTGGTGAATAGAAAAATACATTTACTTAGATTATAAAAGTATATGATTTCACTTGGCTTTAAACAAACAAACATTTATTATCTTGCTATAAAATGTCATCTTTAAACCTTGTAAAATAAGTTCTAATATCATCAGCAATGTTCATTAAAATAGAATTGATTATGGGGAATCTGAATTACATTATCTTTCCATTCTTGGTAATATAAATTTGAGTTTCAGCTAACGCTTAGTGAATTGTCATAAAATCCAGGTTGGGGAAGTCTAAAATTACTTTTAACTAAAGGACCTTAAAGCAAAGATATTTACTACCTCCAATTTCAAGTGCGCCATTAGCTGACTCTGGCTAAATAATACAACTTTTGATATATTAAATCGACTTCAGTGCAATGAAATGTACGGACTGTAATATCACATAGGCACCAAATTCAAACAGAGAACAATAACAAAAATCATAAAACAAAAGCAAACAAATGAAAATCAATCTTCTTGTCTAGATAATCAGTTTCTTCTGATTTGGACTTTTTTTATCCTGTCCATGGTACAAAATAACAAACAGGAAAAAGGAATACATGAAAGCTGAAGTGAAGATGTTTAAGGCCCTGCTAATACCCTCATCTTCAGTGAAAGCTGTGTGAAGCAAGTAGCTAAAGCTCAAGGAGACTTGGATACAATCTCATGCATTTTGTGATGGAAAGTGTTAAAATATGAAAATTATTAGTGAACTGACCAAACTGTGCCAATATACAGTCAACACCAACTCTAAAAAGCAACACCTGACTCAACTATCATGATTCTTTAATCAACGTATTGTACTTAATTTGAGAGTATGTAAGAATTGGAAGTAAATACCAATAGATACATTCAATGGAAAATAAAATTCATTCTGAAGAAAAACAGTAATGTGGGTAATGTAAGAAAGACAATGTGATATGTAGGATGCATTGCTATTGTGTATTCAGCTATCAATTTAAAACAGCCTTTGCATGCCAACACTAAAATATTGAATCTACCATGGACTCATTAGAAAATCAATTTGGCAAACCGAAAAGTAACTGCATGATTCTCCTTTTTATATCCTTAACAGAACCAGCTTATAAAATTTAAGACAAATAAACATCTCACTCAGCATCATTCCTTAGGAAAATGATAATAGAAAGATGATGTTTTACTTCCCAGTTTTCTTGGAAGTGTTATCTTTAATAAAGCAATTGCTTTGTTGCTTCAAAACACACCTATAATATTGTCTCACTTGTTAATGGCATTTTGAATATTGGGCATATCATGCCTGATCCATAATGGCCAAAAATGTCATGTTTGATGACTTGTAAGCAATGAATGAGTTAAATCTGCAGAGAGGCATAACAGCACAATGACAAGAACAGAACAGAGTAATTACTCAGTAAACACCATGTCTCAAATTATCAAGGATGATGACAATTATGTCGTGATGATAATGGTTGTGACAATAAACTGAATAAAGGCTAAAATCTTACCTAGCATATTTAGAAAAGGCAAGAATTTAAATTATGTCAAAGTTTATTTAATTGTAAAAGCAAACACTCTTACCTTAGTCTATAAAATTAAATTCAAGTGTCTTTAAGTAGTATCTACATTATACCAAAGATGTGACACTGTTTCGTTTTTGCACTCAAGAAAGTTCTAAACTAAAGTTAACAGGTGGAAAGAGAATAGTGACCATGGGATTTGAGCCACAAAGATCTGGGTCTGAGTGTGAGCTCTAACATTTACTAGTTTGTTATTTTGGGAGATTATAAAATCTCAGTTTTCTGAGGGAAAATAATGGTGTGTATCTTGCAATATTTTTGTGCGGATTTAACACAATATTATTCATGTTATTCCTAGCCAATGTTTGGCACATAGAAAAGAATTCCCAAGGTTACTTTTCTTTCTTTATTATTATTTTTGTTGTAAATTATTTGCTTAAAGATTATCTTCATTTAGCTTAGTTAATATTAATACACTCTTTTTTTTTCCTATAAGCATTTTTTTGTCTGTGCACCTGTCATATGTAAGCCACCATACTAAGCAGTGGAAGAAACTTCAGAATTAAAAAAACTACTATGGATAGATGTGTATAATTTAAAGCGGTTATTATAATGAGTGTATTTTGAATATTTTGTCATTTATATTATATCAGAAATAGTTAATTCTAAATTTAATCAAATTTAAGGTTAAGTAGGTCAATTTGGCCGGCATATATAGACAGATATAAAGGAGAGAGCCTATCATTATTATGGGTTTGTGCTAAGCATAAAACTTAAGTAACAATTACATTAGAACATGTCATTTTATAAAACACTAAACATCTTACTGTCAATTTTTCTGCATCTCTGGGAATAAAATATATTTAGATGAACCCATTTTCAATAAGTTACCTAAGTTGATTATATATTGTATATATGTATGCATGTTTTTGTCAGGATGATTAGAAAGACAATTTTTAGTATATTGCATTTGAACTAAAGCCTTCATGTTGAGTTGTATGTACTACTCATTTTAAAGACATTTTACTGATTTGTCTTTTCAAAAATATAAGGAAATATATACTTATATTGAGGTTTATGGTAGGAAACATTTTTTCACTCTATCATTACAATATTAATATGGTCTTTTGCTTTGAGTTATGGTTAGAAGGGGGGATCACTATGGCTTTCTTTCCTCTGAACAAATTATCTTTAAAACAAAAAGCTGTCTAGTCACTGGTGATTATTATGCAAAAGGTCTTATCATTGGAGGCTTCTTTTTAAATAATCAAAACTGTTTCGAAGAAAAGTATAAGGCAGAACACCTCTGGGAAAAGTAACATAGATCCCTGTTCAAAATATGTGGCAATCTTATAACCTAGATTCTGTTAAAATCTCATGGGCATCAAATGTCAAATGGAATGCTGCTAGCTCCAGGAATAGAAAATGAGACCTTCTGCTAAGGCAAGGGGTAGAGTTTTAATGTCACAGAATCTGCAAGGATAAAATGCATTAGACCATGAATGTATAGTTTTCCTATATATATTAAGTTTCAACAGATGGACAAAAAATGAAAATAAGAAAATTTCATTATTTGGTTTATATACATTAGAGGCAATAGTATTCATTTTGGTTTTAAAGGAAACTATATTTTAGATTTATATTCAAGAAAATATTTGCAAAACTTTTATTTTTGACTGAATATTAAATTGTGAAAATATCATAAATTTAATAGCTTCCCACCTCCCCAGAGCAGAGAACAGATTCTCATACTCGGAAAGAGTGACATAGTAGAAGACATTAAACTAGATGTCAGAAGAACTGGTTTTACTCCTTTGCTACTTAAGTGATGGTCCACAGACCAGCAGCATTGGTATCAGCTGGGAGCCTGATAAAAATGCAAATTATTGGGTCCCACCCCAGATATATTGAGCAAAATTTACATTTAAGCAAGGTTTCCAGGTGATGAATATGCACATTAAAGTTTGAGAATCATTATATTAATCGTTATGATTATTACAATAAATGTCAATTATAATTCTATATCTATTTTGGTTAAAATATTAAAATGTGATTTGATATATGGAACATGTTCTAGAAATGTTTAAGATAACGGTGATGATGATGATGATGATTATGATGATGAAGATGATGATGAATGGAGGAAAAAATAATTTGTGAATTGGATTAGCCCTTAATGGGTATTATGGGCATTTATCACCTACCAGGATCTATAAGGTACAAAAGATGCCTCCCAAGAAAGTAAAGGGATGGCTGTCTACATCATGTCACTCCCAGAAAGTCACACGCAGAAATCCTTGAGTTTAAAGGTAGGGAGCAATTAGGAATAGCAAAGAAATTTAGGTGCCTTAAAACTGATCTGAGGGAAGCTAAAGAGAAGAAAAGGCAAACAAGAATAAACCTCACAAACTCAAGAATGCTGAGTGTGTGTGTATCCAAATTTCTCAGAATCACTGTTCGCATTTAAAACAGGATACAGCAGCCATACAATTCACATAAACAAAGAGAATTCATTCATAATCTCATCAGTGATGGAAGATATACAGAATAAAATATAGTTAATTGCCTTTGCCACTAAGTCAAAAAATGTCCCAGAGCAAGGAGTGCCCTTTCTGTCTCTAGCACCCAGACCTTATGTGAAATTAATGGATTATGTCACTATCACTCAGAGCAGCAATAGGAGTCAAGAGTCTCTTCTAATTTGGTTTTTATTTATATTTTACTTTTCCTTTTACTTGAAATCATCATATGAACTTCTAAAATTAACTCATACGAAGCATAACTTTCTGTAACACAGGGATATGATCTTTGAAAGTTAATGAAGCTGAATTCAAATCCTAGCTGGGTCACTGAGAAGTTGTTAATATTGGGCAAGTTATTTAATTCTCTTGGTCCTAACCTAGTATTTTCATTATAAAATGGTGGTTGTTGGGAAAGTAGATATGATAGCACATGTGCACTGCTAGGCTACCCTTATTGAGAATATAACTATTGTTATTTAATATCGCACAGTGAAAATTTGATTCTGGGAAAGCTAAAAGGCTGTCCCCTTTCCTAATTCAACCCTGACTCCATCAAATCCTTGATACTGGGAGACATTTTGTTCTCTCAAGGCGTGAGCCATGGCCGCTGGGCCTGCGCGTCCGGAGCCCGTGCTCCGCGGCGGGAGAGGCCACAACGGTGAGAGGCCCACGCACCGCAAAAAAAAAAAACAAAAAAACCCCAAGATGCTAATAAAGTACTTTATAAGAACAGGTGTCAAAAAATCCAAAGTCTAAAATAAATTGTTCCTGGGGAAGAAATAATGTGAATATAAATGATCCAGAGCTAATTTGGTATCCTGAAGTTGTTATTCTACATTAATATTAATAAAAGTAATATAACTTTTTTTCTACAGAAATACTCATAGTCCTCAATAGAGACAACAACACCACCAAGGGATGCTTTATCAAACACTGGAAGGCAGGCATAGATTCTTTTTCTGATGCAATATGTATAAAACAGAAAATGTTAATGTTTAAAAATCGACACACAATCCTTTTCACTTTTGTGCAACATCAGACCAATACTGTAGGTAGGTCAGTGCTTGACCAGTGTTCAATAGAACAAAGAATTGTATAAAACTACTCTTCAGAGTCATGCATCAAAAGAAGACAGTGCCACACAGCAAACACAAATACAAAAAATAAAAAACAAACCACACACATTTGCATGCTAGCACAGCAGATAGCAAACCCTTTTCTTGCTGAGTAGATTCTTTCTCAGAGAAATAGATGAAGAATAGTCACTGGCCTCCAAATCCTATAATCATCCAATAACATAATAATATTGACACAATTACAGCAAGCAAAAAAATGTGCATTTTTCAAATATTCCCTCCCCCATCCTTTTATCTTTTTCCATCTTCCAGCTCACCGGAATGTACATAAGTAAAGCAAAATAAACAAAGCTCTGAGGAAAAAATTAAGCTAACTTAACAATTTCTAAATCAGTGGGCTAAAGTAAATTACAAATAATAAATCCTCCATGCAAGAGTATCATTAATTTAAGGAAATAGTTTCTACTTAAAATATCCTAGAAAAAAATCATATAGGAGCATCAATTTTAGGGCTCATAACTTAAAATTTTTTTAAATTGAGAAAAAGTCATAGATATTTGGTCCTAATATAAAATAGCCCTTATAATACATTGATATATAAAATATACTGATGTATAATATACTGATGTCAATAAATCTCTACGCAACTTGGTTCAAATTATCTTAATATAAATAAAATTGTTCACGTTTCAGATTACATGCCACACCTGTTTACGGTCTAAAGTGTGTTAATAGAGAACTGAAGAAGAAAATGATATTACTTACAACCTAATTACTATTTATCTTACTTTCAGATTCTGAATATAGTATTTTTTTTGATATTTACTAATGTAAATGCTGAGACCTCATGTTCATATTATATCATAATTTTCCCATATTCTTAGTCTCAAAAATATTATGAATATTATTTTTGCTTGGTATCTATGAATGACTACAGTTTAAGCTACCACCAAATAGATTCATTTCATCCCCTTTTTTACTCTTATAAAAAATGTTTCAATGGACATTCTATTGCTTATCTGTACTTACTTCCTTCAAATAATCTTTTAGAAGTAGAACAACTTGATAAAAAGATATGAGCACTGACCTTACATAATGTCAAACTGCCCTCCAAAGAAGGCATGCCAACTTCCAGTTTTTTTTCAGCAATGTATAGAAGATCCCACTTTCCTCTATACTCAGCACTAAATATAAAATTGTTAATCCTCACTAATTTTTCATAGTTTTTATTTGCATTTGCCTTATTACTAAGGTGTCAAACATTTTTATCTCTGTTTTGGGCTTTTATAAGTCTTATATGAATAAGCTGTTCATGATATTTATCCATTTTTCTATTGTCTCACTTCTGAAACACTATTCTGAGATATTAGTAAACTTATAATCCAAGAACTGACGTTTGACAGAGGAAAAATTCTCTCTCAAGAATGTCTTAGAAGGTAAATGGAAGGTTACACCCTGTATGTGATTGCGTCATGTGGCATAGAAAGTTATCTGCCGAGAATCAAAACGACAAGCACGAGAGAAGCATATGGAATAAGATGCTGTCTATACTCCCTAGTTCATCCCTGGCATCCCTTCCCCACCCACTGAGATTTCTTGTCATTAGCTGTTGCGGAAAGAGAACAGATAGAGTGAGTCATGAATTAAGATCCTCCCGCAAATAATCGTACAAAAAAAGCACTGCAACAGAGGGTAACGTATCAGTTGCCACAAAGATAAGAATGCTTTATGCAGGCGAAGACCTTTGAAGAGCTAAAGACAGAAGCCTCTTGATACACATTCAGTACAATGATCTACTTTATCATTCATTCAAACAGATTTTTCCCCTTCATCAGGGCATCTTGTCCTTTTATTTGGTGTTCAAAACACTAGGACACAAAGGATGCTTTTCATCTTGTGTGCTACTGAAATGAAATCTTGAGGTAGGGAAAAAAGAAAACACCCTTGCCCTAAATTCCCTTTCAAAAGTGAAGTGTGAAAAGACATCAAGCAGAGTACACAGTATTATTGTTGCAAGAAAGTCAATTCTGCAAGTGCAGCGGCTCAATCACTTCCTCACTCACAAGCCAATAATAAGGAAAATCCAAGGAGAATGGGTTCCACCTGGGGAAATGGAATTTCTCATTGGGCTTCCTCCTGATTATCATTAACATCTATGGGTACAGCTGTTTCCTTTCTCTGAATAATCCTGAAGTCAATGCTATAGTATTGGCTCCCTTCTTCCATCTCCACAGAGCCTATTGTACATCACCTCATGCCCTATTCTGAGCAGCAGATATTTCAAATTTATCTTTTCATTGAGCAGCAAACTAGAAAGTCTAACTATTTGATTTGGTTTGGTACTGAGAGGATTCAAAATTATTTTAAAAATTTATAGCCTTGAAAATTTGGTCTTACTAAACCTTCTTGGCTATATAAATACATTTTAATTGCAAGGTATAAGTGAAGTTATACTGTAGAAGGTAACCAGAATCAAAGATATTTTAACAAACTACTCAACAGTTATGACATATAAATTATCATGTATTTAATTTTTATATAAAAATTTCTTGTTTATAAAGTCAGCTTTTTTCAAACAGGGTGAAGAACTCGACCATCTAAAAATTCTTCATGACATAATTTTATAAGCTACAGAGTATGTATTTATATACCAGGACCATTGTTACATGAGCTGCTTTATGCTTTATTGTTTCAAAATAAAATGTATTATTTATTACCTGAATGGGGTTTTAAAAAGCCATCCAAGCTTCTTGGAGTCCAACTGAAAGTTTGGTTAGTTCAATTAACAAAAGAACTCATGAATAGTAAGAAAATTGAGACAAGACCATATTTACATTCAGAGCTCCTAGTAGTCCACTTGGCCTACAGTAGTCACTGAAAAAATGCTTTTTTTAATGGAAACCTGTGTAGTAAACAAATTAACAAAAAATAAAGCAGTTTCCCCATGTGGCAGTTCTTCAGCAATGCAGGGGCACTCCAGAATTTTAAATCATGATGTTATTTGTCCACACATAAAGAGTGTGCTTCTTGTGACTAAGATTTGAGTTTTTTAAATTTATATATATAAAAATGTGTGTGTGTAGACACACACTCAGACATTTACTAGATCTTTCAAGGGTTTTTTTCACAACTCATCCACGTGCATAAACCTATAAACATGAAAGTTAAAATCTATTTGTAAAATTACCACTGCACTGAAAAAGAATTATATCCATACATATCCTCCACCAACTTCTTTTTACTTTGACATGAGGAAATGGTAAGAATACTCAAAGCTCACATATACAATGAGCATTCATAGAGCACACTGTTGTATACAGTATGCTTCTGTGCAATTTTTCTGGTTAAATTTTTCTTTCAGGTACAAAATGTTCTCCTAGTCTAAGTTCATGTTATTCTCTTCTCTGTTGGGAGACTTCTCAGAAATTTGATGACAGTATTTCCATATCACATCAACTCCTCTTAGTACAAATACAAGTTTCCTTAACCACATAAAATGAGTAAGACTTTAGCTGCTCTACCATCAATTTCCTAGGTTCAGCAGGGGAATGCTGTTTTGTGAGGTCTCAGGGCAAAGTGTATTCTCATTGTTCAGAAGGCAGTTTGTATACTTGTTCTCTCTGAAGGATGCTCAGCTTACTGTGATGTTAATATTTGTATTACGTGATTTTGTGAATTGATTTTTTAAAGCCTCAGGTAAAAGAACCAAAGCATTTTCCCCCCCTAAATGTCTCCTTTCTTCACTTAGTTCCACTTTACTAGAATTGGACTTTAATTCCAATACTTTCCATAGTAGAGTTCTACTGGGGTAGATCTTATATCGAAGGTTTGAACATTTAAGGGTATCAAGTAATGTCAAAACACTGAATGATCCAATGTATGTTTTCTCCCAAGGAAATACAAAACTATGGTATGGAAGTGGACTTGCCAAAATTCAATCATAAAACAAAACAAAAACCCCACAATTATCTGGGTAGGCCTAGGCACTAACGTATCTGTCTCTTGTTCCATCGTCTCCAATGATCCTAACCTCTTGCTTGTTTGCCTAATTTTTAACTAGCTAAAAAATAAGTTTCATTAACTAAAAATAAGCTTAACTAACTAAAAAAATCAGTTTCAAGAAAGATAGAACTTATGAGAGATGGTGTTTTCATACTTTTGTAGAGGTGAAAAGACGAAAATGCTCTTGATGGAGGGCTGGAACATATATAGCTACCCTTCTAGTCCTGGTAAGAGCCTGGTGGTAAAACTTAACCCTACATTTTCCAAATATCCCCCAATTTTGCATTGTATGTACTTATTTTTAACCAGGAAAGGATTCTGCTACTTAACGTTCCTGTTATTTTATGCACAAGGTGACCAAGATTAAGAGGGTGAATTTTTCTACCTTCAAAGACTCAAGTTTACAAAAAAACTGCAAGTTTACAACAAACTACAATTTTTTTTTAAAGTTAACAAAGCATGAAATGACATCACACAAAAAAAGTTAGGCTTGAGAGTTATACAGACAAACAATAATTTTAATATTATATCAGCTAAAATTCTGAAGGAAATGTACATACCCAAACCTTCCGATTCAAACAGACATGTTTCATCTACCCCTAAATCTCGGCACCAGGATAAGAAGTTTGCTGTATTGTCTCTGGCAAAAAAGGATCCTGAGGGTGCACTGGCCTTGCATGGAATCTTCTTTAAGGGCAGCTTCTGAAAAACAAAGAAATCTCACTCTGGTGGAATATCTGGCAGTCATCACAGTGACACGTTAAGTGTACATTTATGATTTCAACAAAACGCTTTGGTACAATCTTATGTCAATAAATAGGTTTGTAAAGAACTATAGGAAAGGACATGAAACTCAAATGAAACTTAGTTCTTAATTAAGAGACTAGGAAAATCTGTGCCTGTAAACATATACTTACCTTTTTAGTATCTAGAAGTAAACATACATAAATCCCTTCCCTGGCTCAGATTGCCTCTTTTCTTTCTCTTCTACTATTTTTTTTTTTGGCCTTCTCTTTCATCTAAGTATTCTGTCAGTATTTCTCATAAAGTATGTATAAATGAATTTCTCACTTGTGAAAGAAGAATGAAACACAAATGCAGTATATGAATATAGATAAAATGTAACACACACACCTGCATTTTTATGTGTATACATACGCACACACAATAAAAATTACAATAGAATTATAAAGTCAAAAGAAAGCAGCAGAATTGTCTAACATCCATAATTCTCTATCACCAATATAAGAAAAGGAAATATTAAAATTTTTTATCTTTCAACAATAACATTTTACCATCATTCTTCCAGACTATTTCCTTTTAAACCATAGATTATTGCTCTCTTATGTAATATAAAAATAATTCTGGTTGGATTTCTGCTATCTGACCTTGAAACATGTTTACATTCTGCATCATTTCTCTTCCAGGATAAGAAAATGCTTAAGAAAAGGGAGTGTGTGAACCCGGATAGACTTTTCTATTATCAGCCTCATAAAATTTTAGCCCTGGAAATCTCCCTTACCATACCAAATGTTATAAAGAGTTGTGTGAGGTTTTTTCCTTTAATAGAATATAACCAGTTTTCACGGCATTCCATGAAGTCACAGAATGTGATTCTATGTGATGTGAAAGATTGAGCCAAGTGTTTGGATGATCTGGGCTAAACAGAGCTTTGCCTCTGAGAGCAAAAAGATCAAGGGAGAAGCATTTTGTGATTTCAATTCACAGATAGGTTATTTCCTCTATTCTCTGTGAACAAGAAAATATAAACAAAATGTTGTGGATTGTTGAGGTCATTTACAAAGATGGTTATCAAAAAATGAAATAGTGGTCTTGGTGTACTGGTGAAGCCTACTATCATCAAACTATTACTAGGGCTTTTTCTGTCCAGGGATTTTATGGCTACATAACTAAAATATTCAGTTACTACATCACTCAAAGACTGTGTCTGTCCAATAGCAAAGGTCCATCTCTTTGTTGCTGACTGAATTTGTTTTAGGCTTAGACATAAAAAAATTTTTGCATGAATACACATATATTTATATATACATATAACAATACCCCTTAACCAATTTGGTTAAGTAGTGGTTTTCAAAGAAATGCTTTCCTATATGAATTGTAAAAAACAATAAGAAATAGCATAGTTTAATGTCCCCTTTATAAAATATTCATGAACATCAATTAGTCAATATTTATTAAACTTAAAAATCATATATCCCTAAATCTAGCAATTTACTCCTAAAAATATATCTTGCAATATAATAGTATTATTACTTCAAAACATATGGACAAGTATATTTGTTGCAACACTGAATAGGAAAAAAATAGACATAGAATGTGTCAAGAAAGGGCTGGTTGAATAATATAAAGTATACAAATACAGTGGAACTCTGTGCAATAATTTAAAAAGAATAAGATAAATATATATGTGTTGGACCATAAAAATGTGCAGTATATACTCTTAAGCAGAAACCAATAATTTGCAAACACATATGTACACTACAATTTCATTTTATGATGTGTGTGTATGCACATACATACTGGTGCATGTATATGTACATACACACACAGTATAGATGGTCATATATAAAGTTAAATTGCATATAAATATGTTGTATTATAAATATGAATATTGTATTTATTTATATAACATTCATTTAGGAAGAATTCAAGGAGGACATCCATCAGATTGATAGTAATTACCTTTGAGGAAGGTGATTGATGCATAGAGAATCATTTATATCTTAATCTACATAATTCCAAAATATGTAGTAGGATTTTGAGTGACTTTTACATTTTATCAATATTTTCCAATTAAATAATCAAATAAGGTAAATCATGTCAGCCAAAACATAACAAAAAGATCTGCTGAAAAAAAGTCTTCAAGAGGTGACTGTAAAGCTTCTTTATGATGCAAATAGGAAAAGAACATAAACAGAGTCAAACACTAAGCCATTTTAAAATCTACCACCTCTATCCCTGGGTGGGGGAAAAAAACCTTCTGAAACCACTTCAAACTGATGAATGAGTTTGCACACTTGCATACAGGAACTATAACCTAGGAACTATAAAATACTTGACATATATAAGGGCATGCCAAAGGACATGAGGTGCATGGGTTTCATGGCAAAAAGGAATACAATATCCAGATTGCACCAGAGAAGCTAGATTGATTTGACACTTAATCCACCAAAGGACATAGCTCATAGCTTGTAGAATCTAATATTATTCCTGGCTGCATACCAACCAAAAATCAAAGGGTCAACAGTCTTCCCAAGGTTGCTGTGCCATTTATACATAAGAGTCTTAGAGCAGATGTCATATTTCACTTGAATTAAAGAATAAATGATTCGATAATATCAGTACTCAATACCTTTGGAACTTATAAATATTTTTGACATATTTTACACAAAAATATTCATAAAGTTCCAAAAACCTTAGCAATTACTGTATAGCTCGCCAAGTTCTGTTATTTTTAAAAAATTATTAATTTCTCTAGGTTCTCATGAAAATCCTAGGAAAAATGACAGCTCTGAATCTCTTCTTTAATATCAGTAAATAAAATAAAAGCAAATTGATGTATTGAATAAAATCAGCTTTCACCTTGCCACAAAAATCTTGAAGAATAGAGAGCTGTCTTAAGTAATTATGACAGTGTCTACTTGAATAGCTAAAAAATTGACCACAGATAAGGAGACGAATACTTCAGATGTAAAGAACTAGGGATTCAAAAGAGAACCTCCACATATAGCTCCTCTTCCATATTAGTTTTCCCTTTACTGCTTAACTCTCCAAAGAACTCCTATGGAATTTAAATACCATCTCTAATTATTTACTCAGATGAGTTTTTCCAGACAATGCTGCTATATATTATGTCCTCAGAACCTGATTGATGAATACACGAATGAATGGTTAGATTTGACCCCTCACACTAGATCATAATCAACGTGAGGGCAGGAGCAAACACTCTGCCTTAGAGATTTTACATCTCCAAGGGACATGTTTCCAGGGCCTTCAAAATTCACTAAATTTATAGTACACATAAAATGCTTCCCATAAATTAAGAAAAGTATAACTGAAAAATAGAATAAAACCTTTGAACATTTTTTGAAAGTTACTGAATATGGAATGAGTTGAGAATAGTTGCCAAGCTGAGCTGAGATCCGGTAGAAATTTAGGCTCGCTTCCTCACTAGCAAAAGTCATGCTACCGTCCTCCAGCCTCCATGCTATAGGTTTCAATATTTTGTGTTAGCAAAAGGAGAAATGACTACCAATAAAACATTAGAATCATGTACAAGTAGGATACATGTTAATTTTTCTTTCTTTTTTTAAAAATGAAATGTAGTTGATTTACAATGTTGTTAGTTTCAAGTGATTCAGTTATCACACACACACACACACACACACATATTCTTTTTCAGATTCTTTTCCCTTATAGGCTATTACAAAATGCTAAGTATATCTCCCTATGCTATCCAGCAGGTTGGTTATCTGCTCTATGTATAGCAGTGTGTATATGCTAATCGCAAATTCCCAATTCATCCCTCTCCCCTCTTCCCCCCTGGTAATCACAGGTTTGTTTTCTATGTCTGTGGGTCTATTTCTGTCTTGCAAACAAGTTCATTCGTATTATTTCTTTTTAGATTTCATGTTAATTTTTCTAATATTGATAGTCTAATGTTTATCCTTTTATCTCTCAGCGGGATTAACCTAAATTATATATTCTCAGCCTCTATACTAATACTTGTGAACTGAATGATGAACATACAAGAGAATGGATGGTTTGAAATCTGAAAGTGTCCTCCCCATTCCCTCAAAGCAACAACCAAATTATGTTGAAATAAAAAGAAAGATTTTTAATTTACTTCTAAAATCTTTTAATTCAATCCATTACCTCTTAGGTTAATCACCTGCTAGCGTTTGGAATTCAATTACCTCAGTTCAAACTCAGCTATGTCACCTTCTTGCTATGGTACTTTGGACAGATTACTTAATGTTTCTGTGCCTCAGTCTCATACTTAATGTTTCTGTGCCTCACTCTCAGCTTCTATTCAACACACATAGAAAAAAAAAATGCATCTCATCGACTATGTGTGAGTGCAAATTAAATAATATAATTCAAGTGTAGAAGTAAGTGTTCAATAAAGTTATCATCACTGCCATCAATGCAAGTAAAAATATATTGAATTGCCTATGATTTCCTTCTCTCATATTTTCTTGAAAACATTTCATTTTTTCTTCTGTTACAGGTACAAGAATTCAGAAAAAGATTGGCAAACAATTTATTTCTATCTTTGCCCTAAACTTAAACGTCACTTTTAAAATAGCTTTCCGATAGAACTTTCTGTGATAATAGAAATGTTCCATATCTGTGCTACCCATTATAGTAACCACTAGTGGCATGTGGCTATTGAGCATTTGAACTGTGGTGAGTGTGACTGGAGACTAATTTTTAAACTTTATTTCTTTTTAATCAGTTTACACTTAAATAGCCACATGTGGCTTGTGGCTATCATATTAGGGCATTCATAACAGGGAAAGTAAAGCCATTATTTGGGGGTTTAGAGAGTCCAATACTTAACCCCTTGACTACTTTGTCTCTAACTAATAGTGTCCCCATGTCTTTCAAGTCCCTCAAATCCAATAGTTCCCCTGGATATAGTTACTGAGATGCATAACTATGTTGGTCATTTAGAAAGAGTTTACTTATGTGCTGCAGAGTACAGCATGTGTATGTCCTAGTTATGGTGTTGTGGGTGTTACAGCTTCAGAAGGGCAGTAGTGACTAATTCTATTTATATTACTTAAAATAATCTACACCTAGAGAACCACGATATTATTTATCATTATACTGCCACAGTGTCAAATACAGTGCTTCACACATAAGCAGTCCTGACTTCTTGTTTTCTGAATCTTATGGTAGATGGGGAAGGAATGAATTAACATTGTGAGTGCTTACCGCACTCTAGGCACACAAAACATATACTTTCAGATAGATTATCCTCTTTAATTCTCAAAAAATAATGCCATGAATTAGGTAGATAATAGTATCTCCATTTTCCAAGATGAAAAAACTGAGCTCACACATAGTTGAAATCGAATCATTCAGTCTCTTACACCCGTACACTTCTAACTGCTCCATGAAAGCTCACCATTGCCTGGAATTTAATATATTTCAGCATTTGATTTATTTCCCAAGGTTTTAGCCAGGTAACATTACAATAAAGAAATACGTATTTTCTTTCACCTATTAAACCTAGAAAAAAATGGAGAGAATGGCATCTTTAGTTCTCCATAGGCAGTGAACTGAAAATTTAATGTTAGTAGTTTATTTTTTTTACTTTACTAGTAGTTTAAATAATCCATTCTTCACAAAAGTTTGAGATAAAATACTCCCCTTGACTACATCAAGTAGACATTTCAGCTATGAAACAGAAGAGATATATAAAAGAAGAAATGGAAATTGGCAGGAACTAATATCTTCCCTTTTCCAAAGGGTATATAGAATGTACTTTCAAATATGCAGGCAATGGGCTTCCCTGGTGGCGCAGTGGTTTGAAGTCCGCCTGCCGATGCAGCGGACACGGGTTCGTGCCCCGGTGCGGGAGGATCCCACATGCCTCGGAGCGGCTGGGCCCGTGAGCCATGGCCTCTGAGCCTGCGCGTCTGGAGCCTGTGCTCCGCAACGGGAGAGGCCACAACAGCGGGAGGCCCACGTAACGCAAGAAATAAATAAATAAAAAGAATTACTAATATTGTAATGTCAACCAGGAGTTACAAACTCAAAGGCCCAGAAGTCAGGCAGATTAAATAACAGAACAAAGTGGCTAGCACTAGGGGACTATAAGAAATGGTGGCAATTGTGGAAAACTAAAGAGCTCATGCCATGTCCAGGAGGGGCAGCCATATTTATTTAGTTCTAACTCAATGTTTCCATAAAGAAATGCAGTTCCAGTGTTGCTGGATCTTCCAGTTTCTCAGAAGAATTTGGAAATCTGGATATTTTAATGTGAAAGTCCCCTGAGTTTGAACAATTGGATCTATAGGCAGCTCTATGTGGTTGCCAGTTTACAATCTCAGTGTTCATATGGGGAATAATAAAAAACAAAAATAACATTTTAAACTAAGAAGTAGTTTAAATTACATGCACACTTTGGAAAAATAGGTCATTTGTTGTAGAAGGTGTAAAGGAATAAAAATTTTTTAGATAATTCTACAGAAGTAAAAACCAGTGACTTCTTTTTCTTCTGTCACTTCTGTTTTAATTGGAACACCTCTAAATCACAGCTATAGTAGGCAGACTTGAAAGAATGAGGTTTGAATGGAAGGAAGAGAAACATTCTGTGAATATGAAAGATTTCTTAGAGGAAGCAAGTGTTGGATACCAGGTGTGACAGTCCCTCAGAGTCTTAACAAAATTAATGATAATTGTTAATTAGTAATTAATTATAGGAACTCAAACAAATGATGATAGTTGATGATAATTAAAAAAAAATGTTTTTGAGAATGTATGTCAGTTTTCTGTGACCTTTCTACAAATCAAGAAATTACCTTAAGGAAATAGTCAGGAAAATTCTTTTAAAATGTATCTTGAAATTTTCCTTTCCAACAACATTTTATACATTCTAAGGTGTAATAACTTATGATTACTGGCAGCAAATTTTGAGTTCACAGGGTCACTGATTCTAATATTTTAGTTAAAACTACTTTTAGTACCCATCTGTATAATATCCAATAAAGAAAAGCATTTTCAAAGGTCCAAAGATTGCCTTATGGATGGATTCCAGGAAACTCAATTTATTTTAGTGACTAACTGATTTCTAAACACTTTTTAAGCAGACTTTTTCTTTTGTAACTCCATGGGACTGCAGATTTGAGGCACCTTGTAGATGCCCATCAATTGACTAATGATAGCTCCATAGATGCTCAGTAGTTTGAAACACAGGGATGTTAAACTTTTAGTAATTCAGAGAAAAGGCTTAAGCCTTGAAACTGCAAATCACCAGCAGTAAGGCCGTGACAAAAAATGGCTATTTATTTAACCTTTTGGAACCTCAGGTCCATCATTTGTAACTTTTTACGAGAATTAAATGTTTGGGAAAGTGCCTAATACCAATCCTAGACCATAGTTTATCTCCAATTACTGTTACTTTTTTTTCAAATACATGTCTACTTTCAGTCTATTTACAAGAAATACCCTGATGAGAGTTGAAAAACAGATACATCATCACATCTGTACTTACTATAATAAGCTCACAAATACATAGGAAAAAATAAAAGACATGCTTTATATTTATATGGTGATTTAATTGCAATTTGTTTTTATCCATCCTCTAATTTTGTTCATCATGCTGTGTGTTCATCTTCGTACTCCATACTCTAGTCACAGTGGATGTTCCGAAAGGCAAATTTAGCTTCCCAGTGCTTTCAGGATAAAGACAAAGCTCCTTATAATATGGCTTCCACAGGTTGTATTAGCCTGGTTCCTCCCTACCGACCTAGCACCATGGTCCTTCCCTATCTTCTGTAGCCATACGAGCTTCTGTTCCCACTCCTGCATTCTCCCGATGCTCCCTCCCACTGCACAGCCCTTACAGAGAACTGTCCTCTCTGCCCTTCCCACACCTGTTTGCCCAAATACCTCCCAATCCCAGATGACAGATCACTTACACCCAAACACCACCCCTCAACACTTCTTTATAATTGCTTAAAATCCACAATGTTCAAGGGCTCCTGCTGCCATGTTCCTGTGTGAGATTAACTGATTAGCAACTATCTCCCTCAGGACAGTTTAGTTCCATGAGGAATGGAACAGTGTCTGGTTTTGTTCACCATTTTATCCCCAGCACCTACTGAACAGTATTTACGGAATATTTGTTGGATAAATACAAGTCTGAGTGTAGCTAAGGCATATATTATGTCCAGAGAGGAGCAGCAGAATGGAGTGGTTACAAGCACAAACTTTGGAGCTAGACTGCCTGTGTTTGAATCCTGGACCTTGATTTACTAGTTATGTGACTTCAGGCACGTAAATCAACTTCACCTGTGAAATAATACTAGTGTCTACATCATAGGGTTGCTGTGAGGGATGTATGAGTTTATATGAACAGTTCCTGAAATAATGCCTGACATGTAGTAAGGTTTTCTGTTTTGTTTTGTTTTCTCACAAGATCAACTGTTTATTGATTTTTTTCTAAAATACTATACATTTAAAGAAACTCCTAATCTGAAAAGACTTGACAATTTTTGGTACATCTGTAGCAAAGGAATAAGGATTTCTGCTGGTAAGTTTTCATGACAAGCAGACACACATCCATTTTCCAAGCAAGACATGAATCTCACCGGAAACATTGAATAAAATGCATAGCTTGTGATAGCGGCAGCCATTTCTCCAATGTCTGAGTTACACAAAATAAAGGCTTTCCCTCCCTCCCCTGCCCAGTGATTACAGTGTAGCTTCCTGCCCCTACACGTCTGCTCCCTGATGACTAAGGATGCTCAGAAGAGACCCTTGTGCTACAGGGTGAGACCCAGCTTTTGTTTGCTCATGAGGAATAAATAGATGTTTGTTAGAAAACTGAAACAAAGAGAAGTTTTAAAAAAATGATATAAAATTCAGCCTGCAGCTTCAATGACCTGGTGGGGATTTTAATGATCACTGAAACACATTGGCAGTCTCAAAAATATTCCTCATTTCCATTTTCATACCTTGCCATCTGGGATAACTATCAAGTTCTTATATTTCTCCCACAAACAGAACTTCCTTCTTTTAGTTCTCTCCCCTCATAATTGTAGTTTTTCAAACTTCAAAAAGCATAGTATAGCTTTTATTCTTTCCTCACCTCTTCCTACTTTGGCCAATAAGTCACCAAACCAGCTCACTGTTATTTTCTAATAAATATGTATTGAAATGTCCTGCCCCTTTCAACGTAGTATTGACACTCTTACTTTAAATCCTTTAATATCTCATGTATGAACAAATGCAGAAACTTCACAAAATATTCTTCCTATCTTTAACCTCAGATCTTTCTAACACAATCTGCACATCATCATCATATTAATCTTTCTAAATTTAATGGTTTCAGTCTCCAGCTCACTGTCTACCAAACAAGGATTCAAATGCTTAAGCCTTGCAGCTATCAACTTAATCTGTCCATCTACAAAAAGTTCTCCCCATATACTCTTCACATCAATCAAGTTGGTCTATTCACCATCCCTAGAATATCCTTACATGTTTCCAACTTCAATATTTGGTTCATTAACCATGAATTTACATTGTATTTGCTTTTTCTCTGTGTTCATCTATTTGCACCAGGTCTGGGCAATTCAAATTCTAGTGCTTCCATGGAAACTTCTCTAAGCACTCCGACAAACTGACTTTTTTTCTG
Source organism: Lagenorhynchus albirostris (assembly GCF_949774975.1). NCBI lineage: Eukaryota > Metazoa > Chordata > Mammalia > Artiodactyla > Delphinidae > Lagenorhynchus > Lagenorhynchus albirostris. The sequence continues at coordinate 33,688,201 of NC_083103.1, forward strand.
AGCCCCTATAGAATCTACTGTCTATATCAGTAGATGTCCATGTACAATGATGTGTTTCAATTGCTTACGAGTTAAGTCTCCAGATGTTTGTGATTTTAAAAAAAAACAAAAAACTACTGATCTAACAGTTTAAAACTGAAAACCTTTTAAGGACTTATGGCAATTAAGGCAGCCCCCCTGGCCCCTTATTCATTTGCTTATATTTTTTCTTGAGCAGAAATGAAAGGATTGGTGTGACAGGGAGCCCACAGCACCCATAACCCTTGGGCACCCATGGGGGTATATTGCACAGTATGTAGGAACCCATGATCTTTCCTCAGTCTGACTCTTCCCCTGCCTTTTCAGCTGTAAAATAAAGCACGATCATCTACCCATTTCTTCATGTACAAAATCCTGGCCATTCTGTCTAATTCATCACCAAATTCTATCTAATTCATCACCAAATCCTGCCAAGCCTGCCAAGTGTATATCCTAAAACCACTTACTTGTTTCTAGTACTACTGCTACCATCCTAGGCTAAATTGTCATAATTTGTCACCTGACCTGGACAATAGCTTCCTAAGTGGGTCCTTAGTTCCATTTTCACCTTTCCTAATCCATTCTCCACACTGCTAATGTTATCTTTCCAAAAGACTTGATCATGTTCCTGTTCAATGGTATAATATTGTTCTTAAAATAGATGACAACAGGGCTTCCCTGGTGGCGCAGTGGTTGAGAGTCTGCCTGCCGATGCAGGGGACGCGGGTTCGTGCCCCGGTCCGGGAGGATCCCACATGCCGCGGAGTGGCTGGGCCCGTGGGCCATGGCCGCTGAGCCTGAGCGTCCGGAGCCTGTGCTCCGCAATGGGAGAGGCCACAGCAGTGGGAGGCCCGCGTACCGCAAAAAAAAAAAAAAAAAAAAATAGATGACAACATCCAACAAAACTTAGCGCTGGTCTCACCTCTTGATGCTCTAGTATTACATTCTAGTATCCAGACACTCATTTTCCTTTAGTTCCTCAAAGTCATCCTGCACCTCCACATTTAAGGGTTTTCATATGTGCTATTTTCTGTATTTAAAACACTCAGTGTTCCCTCTCTACCTGGCTAATGCCCATTCCTACCTCAGAATTATAGAAAAATCTTTCTACAAGACTAAGTTAGGTCTTCCTCTTACTTACTCATGTACTTAGACTTTCCCATACTTAGTCATAACACAGCTGTAATTCACTGTTGACTGCATCATTAGCTTAAAGTTATTCTCCCTTCCCTGCTACTCCACAAGTTACCTTGTCCTGCATATTTTAGGTGTCCAATAAATATTTATTGAATAATTGATAAAATGTCATCAATGTAATATATGTTATGATGATAAAAGTTTGAGAACCATTGGTATATATCATTTATTGAGCACTTACCATTGATATCTGTATTTTTATATGTTCATATTTTATTTTCTTAACTAGACTGTAAGCCCTTTGAGAGGTGACAGTAATGCTTTAATCTTCTTCTTTTTAGTTATCAGCATCTTGAACACAGTTATCACTCAGTAAATATCTATTTGTTGAAAAATCTAGAAGAGCATCTTTAAATGATACTTTATATAGGGTGGTTAGGAATGGCCTCAGCCAAGGGATGACATCTGAACAGAGATGTAAAGGGAGTGAGGAACAAGTCATACATGCATGTGAGGAAGGACTACCCTAAGAAGCTAGAAAAGCAAGTGCAAAGGCCCTGTGGTGGGTGGAACCTGCTTGTTGGGTTCAAAGAACAGCAGAGAAGCTAGTATGGCTGCAGCAAAGTGGGGTGAGGGGAAAGTCATAGGAAATTGTATCAGATAGACAGCTGGGGAACAGAGTACATAGTGCTTATAGACTTAGAAAGATTTCAGACTTTTCCTGCAAGTGAGTCAAGGTGCCATTGAAGAATTTTGAGCTAGGAGTTGACATGATATGACTTAAGTTTTAAATTATCTGATGATTTAATCCATGTAAAAAACTTACTTACTGACCTAGAGTAAGTACTTAGTAAATGGTTGCTTTATTATCATATCACATGGTATTCATTTAGTCTGAGAAAAAAGATCAGACATTTACGTTTCAATCTTTAAACAATGCTTAAATATAGCAAATATGACAAATAGAATAAAATGTGGTATTGTTTCTCTTATTAAATTATTAACATAATAAATAAATAAATAAAATTATATTATAACAATATAAATTATAATAATTTATAATATAATTGATGCATGTATATTTATACATATGTAAATGTACATATGAATTGCTACATTATTTCTTATATGGAGCAGTGATGCTAGCAAGGCATTCTTTAGACAAGCAGCCTAAACTGGCGTGAAATTAGACATGACTAGCAAAGTAATATAAACATCAAATACATACTAGACAGCTTCATGCATGATATGTAATGCATTTTCAAACTGCTAAGTGAAACAATAGAAGGTATTCATGTAGTTAGCCCCTAAAAGCTTAAGATACAGTTGAAAAGCTCTATATACTGTAAACTCAATTACCTCATCTAAAAAACATTATGCCATTAGCCTGTAATATACCAGTACCACATACCTTGGACCACACACACATCAATATGGTGAGCACTTATATTTTAAATCACCAAGCAATCCCTAGACATGTTTAAATTAAAAAGAAACTCTTTTCCCCTGATTTTCAGTCCCTTAAAAAAGGCTCTTGTTATAAAATCTGTGAATGTTCTTCATTAAGAAATGGCATGCATAATCATTATTGATTTGTTAAAATGACCAGAATTTCTCCAAAGCATTTAGTAACAGCTCATTTTAAAATGATTAATTTTCTATTTTCCATGTGGTGAGAGTGACTTTTCTTGACATAATATTCTATACCCACAGAGCTTCGAAACAGCAGTGACCACAATTAGTGCTATCAAATATCATGAAAACACTTCCCCAGTTATACTCCTTTTACAATCTTGTCTTGCCCATGTGCCTGCATGCAGTTAAATGCAGTATGTAAGCGTGTAAGGGGAAGAGATGATGTCATCATGGAAAAATTTGATCAGGTTTGCTTTTATGCTCAGGGGGCAATGTTCTGCTGGTGCTATGAAATCATGTAGATGAAAAATGTGTGTGTGTGTGTGAACCTCCTTCTTCTAATCCAAAATTTGTTTTAATTTTTTTCACATTTTCTGGAATTTCAATTCAACATGTTTTATTTTTAGTCTTATGTTTCATATGTCTTTTTTTTTGGCGGTACGCGGGCCTCTCACTGTTGTGGCCTCTCCCATTGCAGAGCACAGGCTCCGGACGCGCAGGCTCAGCGGCCATGGTTCACGGGCCCAGCCGCTCCGCGGCACGTGGGATCTTCACGGACCGGGGCACGAACCCGTGTCCCCTGCATCGGCAGGCAGACTCTCAACTACTGCGCCACCAGGGAAGCCCTCATATGTCATTAATGCAGCCAACATTTACACTACTAAACAATAGCTTACACTTTGAACTTTTGAAACACTTTTCAAAAACACTTTTGAAGGAGAGTCCTTTATCAGCAGGTCCACATAAACTTGTAGGCTCTGAAACTTTTCAAATTTCTAGATTAAATGCTGCCACCTGGCCTTTCTCCTTCTCTCCCCTCACTCTGGATTTTGGGGATTCTCAGCAGAGCATTAGAATAGGGCTAGAAATACCCTCTCTCACATCTCTTAGCACAAAGAGCTCATCAGAAACAAACTCCAATGTGAAAAGAACATTAGAACTTGGGGAAAAAAATGACTTGCTTTTGCTCATGTTAAAAAGGTCAGCAGCTACTGGTCTACAACAAGTAAGAAAGAAGGTAAACATAATAGTAATAAAATTTATTTTACTCTCTTGCAATTTGAGGGAAATTCTGAAATGATTCTGATTCTTGTCATTTGCTTCTTTTATGTAAAAACCTTACTCAAACATGAGCGCTTGTCACAAAGGTTAATTATATGCTTTGCACATGGTTATTTTCCATTTGGCTATACAAGGATCTATACACTTGTCCAAATAATTATAAATATGTAAAGCCAAAATGTAGTTGAACTTCTAATTCCATCTACAGATAATTGAACAAACTTTATACTGTTTTTAGTAATTTTCCCAAAGAACCTCAGCCTGCCTTTCTAGACAATGGCTTTCTCCACCACCCACCAAAAGAATTATACAATAAGAGGAAGATTGACAATTCTTCTATGATTCATTGAGAACAATCAAATGAGAATAACTTAGATTCTGACTTTGTAGTAATAAAAAGTAAGATTAAACAACGTAATAATGTATGGGTACTAGACATGGTCAAATGAATGTACTAAAATCCAGTTAAAAACCATTGCAATAGGCCCATATAAGTGCACACTGGGCATTCAAGTGTGTGTACAGCCATTATTTTACAAAGCAGGTATTATTATTTTTAATTTGTATACCTTTGATCTAGGAATTAGATGAGACATACTCAAAATAATGTTTTTAAAACGATGTGTATGAAAACTTTTCAGTATATATTACTATATGTTTTAAGTTCTATTCTAAATTTAGCCACATAATAAAATATTGCCTTTCTCTTTTTTAATCTGTGACTGCTTAAAATCCCTTTCTTCCAAATCATTTTGTATGCTTGATCTGAACATCTATGTACTACCACCTACATATATTCTCCCTGATAGAGAGTAAACTCCTTGAGTAGACTGTGTCTTTGTCACACCCATTCTCACCACCAACAGGCAGGCACATGAATATACAGAGCAAATAACATCACCTCCTGCTCCTAGCATATACTCATCAATCATCTAACAAATGTCAAAATGACATGTACAAGTAGGACTCAATTATTATGAAATATTTGTAGTTCATAATATTCTATATTATTAAAGATTGATAAAATGATGAACTTGTTACCCTTTAATGACTTTTATATTTTCTTTTTGAGCTATCCACTGGTGAATAAAATAACACGTTTTTTGGAAAGCTAATAGCAGTATTTATTGCTCATGTTCCTAAACACTGCAATTTTCTGATTCCCTCCTGCAGTTTTACAGAAACTGTACTTTTACCTTGGTCGTTAAATAGTGTTTTGGTAGATGACTAATTAGGGGCTGAGAAGAAACAATAGTTCTTCTATTCTCATTTCACTCACCAACTATTTTATTGGGCAAAAGAGTCAGTTACTGGGAAAAAGATGTAAAAAAAGAAAAGAAAGAAACATGGTGATTCCATCTTTACGGCTCCTTCAGTAATTGAAAAACACAACCCTTAATTGCTGTAACAATACCTCATTTCAGGTCAGAACTATCTCTTGAGAACCTATTCCATGAAAGGCCCTACAATTATTCTTCTTCCTAATTCTCAATGGTGAGCAAATTCATAAAACTACTGGTTATCACTCATCTCATCCTTATTTTACAGGAACTGTGGCAAACATTACAAACAGGCCTTGAAAAGTAATCCCGAAACTAAATAAAACATTTGGATATTAATATGATCATTTCTATCATCATTTTTTTTACCTTTAGATAATGCTCTGAACTCAAATAATAAATATATCATGTGACTATCTAATAACATCTACAATTACCTAAATGACCGACCTCCTCCAGCATTTATTTACTAACTAGTTTAGACCTCCACGGTCTATTGCTTCAGCCAGTCTCTTGTCAGTACTTTTAATGTCCTCAGATCCTTGTTCTTCCCCTGCACCACCCTAAAATTCTCTAATCTGTTTTCTCCATTACTTAAAAAGTCAACTTTGTTCCATATGATTTTGCACATCAAAGACTTCTGAGCTAAGCAGAACCAGCAGAGGGAGGAATTTTCAAGTCGGTAAGAATAAAAGTCTTCAGGATTAAAAATCGTTTCATAACAACATCTGGATCTACAAGTAAATGTCTGCATTGGTCCATTTATTCACTCATTCATTTATTTATTCATCCAAAACACGTCAACTGAGCACCTATATGCCAGTTATTATGATGGACTTATATGTGAATAGAACACAAACCATGTCCTCAAGGATCTTAGAGTCTAGTAAAGGAATAAAGAAAGAATAAGACAAGAAAACAACTAAATATAACAATAGGGTACAGGTGTTCTGACAGATGAGAGCCAATTTGTAGACCCTGAGCCCAGTGAATGAAAGGAGTGCTGATCTCAAGTCTTTACTGTAAAGCTTCCTTCTTATAACAGAGACCTCAACTGTTTACTATGCATTAGGGAAAGGGAAATGCCTTGTGGGGACCAGGTGATAGATGGATATATGACCTTAGTCCACATTACACTATGACTATTGTGCCTTCCAGAATGTGTATTTGGCATGGATATTCTCAGCAACTGTCAGAATTTTTATTACCTGATACAGGGAATAAATTCATATTTGACAGAAGGACCAAATAAAATATCACAATTTTGAAAAAATCAGAGATTCACACTACTATCAATGACTCGAACATTGCAAAGAAAGTAATTTCCGTCATATCTCCATTCGATTCAAGGCCATATATAAGACAGATGGGATGCAAAGAACAGTGGGGAAATTATAATGAAGTAACAGTTTCAATCATAGTTGTTCCAGATGTGGTCTTTTCATTGAAGTATATGAACAAATATCCTGGTACTTGGCATGCATCTACTGATATGGAAGATGCAATTTTCTTAATCCTAATAAATAGAAAAATCCAGAAGCAGTTTACATACACTTGACAAAAATAACAGAACACTTACTATCCTGCATCTCAAGCTCCAGCTCTGTGACATAGCCTACAGGGACTATGGGGATTTCAACATCCCACAAAATACCAAACTCTTCTACTATATCATGATATTTTGCTGATTTGATATTGAAGAACAGGAATAGTAGGCAAACTAGATGAGTTCATAAAATACACGCATTCTAGTGGTGTAAGATAAACCCTATGAGAATCCAGGAAGGGGGCTTTGCCAACTAAGTAAAGTTTCTGGGGCCAGTAGTGGAGGCCATGTAGGAACATTGCCTTTTTTGTAAAGGATATCTTGTAATATATATCCTAGCTTGCTATGGTTGTTTGATGGAGGTTGAATCCCTGTCTCGGGATACTAATGACCATGAAACTTGAACAGTTTATAATGAACTTAGCTCCAGATAATTAACTTGACCATATTTTTAGTTGTGCCCAGCGACACTCTATCATGGAGTAGAAGTGTAACATATAGAATTAGTTCAATCAGTCCTGAAGATCCAGGTAAATTCCACAAGCACATCATTCACTTCCTATCCTGCTCACTTTTCACACTACTTTTTTTTCTCAGCCTGCACATAGAGTCCATATCAAGTCCCCTATGACTAGCTGACAAAGGGTGAAAAAAAGTCAAGAAGCTTTTTATATCATTCTACATTTTATGTATGCTATTCTATAAATGTTATTATTCTATAACATTTACTGCTATAGCGTTTAAGCCCCATTTAGGCATATCCCTGTAATATGGTATAAAACAGAAGAAACTGCCAATGATAAAAACATTAACCAAGACATTTCATTGTCTCTGAGCTAGAGAAGTCGGGACAAGAGAATTTAATTTTATAATGGGGAATGATTTATTTTAATATATTTAAAACTTGAAGATATTTATTTCTTTTAATTCCTAGGAATTGGACTTTATCACTAACTTTCCTATTTTTTTCATCTCTCCTCAATCCCAGGCCGAGAAATAACCCATCAAAAAAATCATTTATTTCCATATCATTCCACCTATATTCCCTCCCTCTCATCATGATTCACTCTGTTGGTTTAATCTTGGCAATACATTTGCATTTCAAAATCATGGATTTCTTAAGGAATATACGATTATTTTAGTTGCACGGCTAGATACAAACACCTGTAGATTAATCACAGCTGAGATTTTCTTTTCAAGAAAAACCTTTTACCACTTCTACCATACTTGTTCTGTCAGAGACACCAGCAGTACACACAAATTTCTGGATTTCTCTGAATTCAATCTTGGTAAGACGTTCTCTCAACAGAATGTGCTATTGATTTTTGAGGGGAAAAACTCTGATCGTTATGTCTTATTTAATTCCTGGATGGCACAACATCCTGAGGTATTGCTATCTCACAGCTCAGAGAACTAGGTTTTCTTGATGGGCAAACATACTATGGGCCTTCTATCTGACTAGGATGTTCTTTCCCACAAACAAGGGCTGGATTCTACATTTAGATGGTGAATGTTCAGTTCCTTCCTTAGAGCATAATGTAGCATTCTACTAAGTAACAGAACTTCTTTTTTTTTTTTCTTTTCCCTTCATGTACTTCAAACCTGATCTAACCACCCAGAGCTCTTTGAAGTCAAAGGAAACTCTGAACCCAGGGAAACTCTGATGTCTGGGGCAGAGACTCTTAAGATAAATGAGACAAACAGGAGTGTTAGGAGAAAAAAAGAGGTTGAATCCTTTGAGTATTTTGCACCATGTTGATGCCCCAGTGGTTCAGAAAATCGTGTACACAAATCAGCAAGTCATGATTGGGAAAAAGAACAGAGTAATTATACAATAGCAAGTGAACTCTCTAGACCAGGATATGAAAGTTCATACAACAATGTAACAATTATTTTGCCTTGATTGGAGACGCCAAGTAACTAAGGGTCAAAAGGCATAAAACCTAACCTTGAACTTATCACTTGTTTTGGTTTTCTCATCCCAATAGGATATTGGAAAGATTAATAGTTTAGATTTTTGCCTTTAAAGTTCCTCAGCTCTGGGAATATTAACATTTATATTTATAATAAATTGATTGTATTATGGTACATATAAAGTAATCAAAATCAAACTACACATTAAATTGCTGCACCCTGGTCTCAAATACTTGTAACCCAACTATGGCGTAACTCTGTGAAATCTCTGCATTGCTTCCATGCAAAATGAGAAAGTGCACAGGCTAAGATTAACTACTTAAAGCTAAAACCATAGAGAGGCTATTTTTAAAATTGATCCATTGATGCTTGGAAAGAAAGAATCATAGGATATAATTTATTTTAATTCAGGGTATTTTATCAAGTCAGAATAGGCTATGAGTCATGCATTTATAAATAAAATATTAAATATGTAAACTGTCTAACATATTTATTAAATTTACTTGCAAATATTAATAGTGTTTAAATCACTCTTAACACAGACATACTTCACACATACCAGACATAACTTACTCGCTCTAAAGTATTTACACAGCTGTAAAATCCCCAAATTAACTATCAATCAGGAAAAGTAAAAATATTGCTATGAGAACAAGAATATGAGATTTAAGCAGCTGGAAAAGAATTACAAAGGACTTCCTATAACGTGACTTTAGATGAGATCAAGTTTGCCGTTGATTTTTTTTTAAGTAATATTGTTTTAACATCTTTCTAAACATAACAGTTTCACTAATTCAGCAAAGTAATTGGCCAACTCATCTATCTTCACCACTATTGTCCCTAAATTTCAAAACGCCCAGGTGGAAAATAATTACTTACATACACACATAAGCAAACAATATTGTGATCTTAATATTGTAACCTCCAATTTGAAAGTCTCCTTTTTTCCTAAAGGAAACAGTCAATGTAAACTCAACTACGTGGGTCTTAGAAAATCTATTCTGGTTTAAATTTAGATTTAATAATAACAAAATATTGTCGAATATCATATAACAGCTATTTCTGTTTATAGACAAAGGTGGACTGAAGACCATGACTCTTGAGAAAATTATATTTATGAACAATAATAGCCATGAAGATATTAGCCATTTGGCTTTTCATCTTTTGAAAAATTTCTCATAAAATGCAAAAAGAAAAACTAGCTGTCTTTGCATTTTTCATAAAGTTAAGCACATGCTATTTTGATTTAAGCTGCACTGGAAGTAAGTTGTGAAATATATGAATTTTGCCAAGGACACAGAAGGCAATTTAGTCAAGAGTAATTGTGTCAACTTCTAACTCAGAGTAAATTTGATTTTTTGAGCATTGAAAGTTAGGTCATAGTGGGTTTTTTAAAACCTACACTTGTTTAATAATGATGGTTGAATTTTTATACTAAAACATTTATCATAGTCAAAATATTACTTGAGTTTTTTATTCAATTAAACAAATGGCTTAAGGTCAATAAATGAAAGGAAAATTTCTTTTGTTTCTTTTTATGTTTTACAGTTTTATTATAAAACTAATATAATTTGAAATAAATGTTTCAAAGGAAACAGCTAGCAAACTCCTGACTCATACCTATCCTCAATATTACATATTACTATGGAGATTTGGGTCAAATGTATCAATACATATATTTGCATAGAGTAGCTATCACATTAACTATAAACTTTTACAAGGTACTTATTTTTTTCTTCTAGTTTCCTCTAGTTAATCTAAAATTCTCATCAGGGTCTCTTAACTCAAATGCATGAGAGGTAATATTTACCAATAGTCTTTTTTGTGTAATGCTCTTTGGCAGGCATAGATGCATAATTATTAATCCTATTTTAAAGATAAGAAAACTAAGGCTCAGACACATCCACTCAATAGATAGTAAAACTAGAACCCAAGCAAAATGTGTTCAACATCAAAGCATTTATGCAATAGACTAGTGCTTTGTGGGCTGTCTTACACTTGACAGTCTTATAATTCTCTTCAGGGATCTTAACTTCTGTTTTAAAAAGCAAAAGTTGACAAAATAAACAAAATCAGAAAACTGTGCCTTAGTAGAGTTGCTTATTCTTTGTTACTAGGAAGGATTCAAGATCTTAATATGGAGGCAATGAGCTCTCTTTCCTCAACAATAAATAATACAAATAGAGGTTGCAGGACCTATACAAGCATTATTAAGATAATGCTTTCAAAAATCTGGGCACAACCCCTTTTTTTCCCCTCTGTTAATTATTTTAGAGTGAATTTTCTATGCAGATTGTCCTCCTACTATGCATTATGTTTTCTCATTAGTGAACTGAAGTAAAAGCCAGTTACATTACAATGGAGGACACAGCAGAAGAAAAATCAGTTTCCTAACAGTCCTAACATTGTCTGCATTTTCATAAGCGATCTCTTCGTGTCTAAGCTACGCATAGTGAACCAAAGTGAGAGAGCATTAGACTTGGAAAGAGGACGTCTACATCAAGTTCTTGCTCTGTCACTTACTAGCTGCGTGATCGTTCATAAATCATTTAGTCTGCATCTAAACGCAGGAAAACAAAAAATGAACTCAATTGTTCCCAAACTTTGCTGCACATTAGATTCACCTGCAGAGCTTTTTAGAGCTCCCAATCCCCAGGTCCTTCTCCATGGGGATTAAATCAGAATGTTCAGGTAAAGGAGCCAGGCCTCATAGTTTTTAAAGATCTTCAGGTGATTCCTCTGCACAGCAAGGTTTGGGAGCCAATGAGTTAATAAACATTTTCACAGAGCTTCTTTTATTTTTTAAATTTTTAAATTAAAAAAAAATTTTAAACATCTCTATTGGAGTATAATTGCTTTACAATGGTGTGTTAGTTTCTGCTTTATAACAAAGTGAATCAGTTATACTTATACATATGTTCCCATATCTCTTCCCTCTTGCATCTCCCTCCCTCCCACCCTCCCTATCCCACCCCTCTAGGTGGTCACAAAGCACCGAGCTGATCTCCCTGTGCTATGCGGCTGCTTCCCACTGGCTATCTATTTTACATTTGGTAGTGTATATATGTCCATGCCACTCTCTCACTTTGTCCCAGTTTACCCTTCCCCCTCCCCGTGTCCTCAAGTCCATTCTCTATGTCTGCGTCATTATTCCTGTCCTGCTTTTAAGATGGAAAAAAAAATGAAGAGGCTTTGTATGTTATGTAATACTTTACAGAGCAATATAAAATATTATCCCCAAACTAACTACAGCGCTATAAAAAGAAACCCATTGTTTCAGGGAGCTTTATCTTTTGTTTAGATTTTAGTTCAGTAATCATAAAGAAATTTGACATAAATAATAAGTTTTACTTTTCTTTTGCCAGAGTTGCAGAAAGTTTAACAGCTTTTCCTTTTACTTTTAAGCTGTCTTCAACAATATTTTAACCTCATTTTTTCTTACCTCTTTTTCTTCTGTCTAAAATTAAGGAAAGTAAAAAAAAAATAAAATTAAGAAAAGTGTCATCTACCTTGTTCCTTTCCAAAAATATCAAACACCACACTTTTATTATGTGTTTATAATAACCAGGAAAAATATTAGAACAATGTGTGGAAAGGAAATATGAGCAGTCAGAAAGAAAATAATTTGTTCAAAGTTACTTAGTACTTAAGTACTTAATACTTAATACTACTTACTTAAAAAGAGCAAAATATTACACACTCCAGATATTTTGTTCCAGTATTCAGTCTTAATCTATCTGGAAACAAAGACCTATTCAGTATATCTTTCTTGACCAGATTTTGTTCATTGCCTGATGACATAAATTATTTCTCTGTTAAAATTTTAATCAATAGATCAGATTCAACCAGTTTATATACAGCATTTGTTTTGTATTAATACCATCAACTTCCATAACCTTCTATTTAATTAGACTTATTGAAAGGATTATGTAATTTATGTAATTAGAGTGCAAACAACACGTTACCTAATTAAAAAGCACCCTCTGTGTTTCATTGTTAATAGAGGACTTAATGCATCCATTCACAACAAAATCCTCAAACTCAATTCATAAGCTACTACAAGTGTAATCCACCATCTGACAGCAACTGATTTTGCCTTGGGACCTTTTACCTTGGCGGGCTTGTTAGCATCCATGCTCTCTTTGAATTTCTCCTGCACAGTTTCTACAAGTTGACAGAGCAAGGCACCATTATCCAATTTCTCCATAAAAGTTTCTGCCGTAATCTCCTTCCCTGAAATAACAAAAAGAAGCATTATAAAAACACAATCATTCCCCAACCCAAATGTGACATTCATGCCAACATATGCAGTTTTTATCACCAAAATTCCAATTCTAGCTGAGTTACATATCTGAGATAGGAAATCACTGGAAAGAATGGTTTCTTTGGAATTTTACGTTTTTCAGTTACTTTGGCCTGTAAGGCAAGAGCATAAAGCGAAACTGGTATTTTGTGTTGTGTATACGTCTTTCATCACAAGAACTCCATAGCTCCCCTTTAATATAAAATAGAGCCATAGTATATCAAAAATCAACCACCACTGGCAATTTTAAGAGTGTGGCCAATGCATAAAACCACATCTCTATGGGCTTCCCTGGTGGCGCAGTGGTTGAGAATCTGCCTGCCAGTGTAGGGGACATGGGTTCGAGCCCTGGTCTGGGAAGATCCCACATGCCGCGGAGCAACTAGGCCCGTGAGCCACAACTACTGAGCCTGCGCGTCTGGAGCCTGTGCTCCGCAACAAGAGAGGCTGCAACAGTGAGAGGCCCGCGCACTGCGATGAAGAGTGGCCCCCGCTCGCCGCAACTAGAGAAAGCCCTCACACAGAAAGGAAGACCCAACACAGCCAAAAAAAAATAAATAAAATTAAAAAACAAAAAAACACATCTCTAAATTCCATTGAGTTTGTTTTCCTGATGAAGATAATACAGGTAAAATTAATGCAAGTAAGAAACTCTCTATAAGAAAACACTGCCCCTCTAACCACTCTTCCCCTTCCTGATGCAGTGCTTGAACTGTGGAATTATTAGGTTCAGATCTCTCTGCTTTTTTTTTTGTCTCCTCACAACCACTCACAGCTTCAATTACTGCTCTTATGAACATGATTCACAGTTGTCCATCCCTGCCATTTTATTGGTTAAAAGTTATTTTTCTTTCTTATATGCTCCCAAAGTATATTTTCTTTCTTCTTTTTTTCTTTTACTTTGTAACAGCTTTATTGGGATATAATTCACATCCCTTACAATTCACCTCTTTCAAGTGCATAATTCAATGACATTTAGTATATTCACAGAGTTGTGCAATTACCACCACAGTCAATGTTAGTACATTTTTATCACTCCCCAAAGAAACTGTACCCTTTAAATATCACTCCCGATGGCTCCATTCCCCACCCCCCCAGGCTCTATAAAATCATTAATTTCTTTTTTGTATGTTCCTCAAAACCCCTTTCCCTAAGCTCTCTCCTTTTCCTGGTGTTGTAATTCTCTAAGTTTCAGAATATTTTATTTCCCTGTTTTAATTTCCTATAACTTATTAGTCACAAGTCCTATAGATTCATGCTTCCTTCTGTTTCTAGAACCATAATCTTAATTTAAAAAATGCATGGGGGCTTCCCTGGTGGCACAGTGGTTGAGAGTCCGCCTGCCGATGCAGGGGACACGGGTTCGTGCCCTGGTCCGGGAAGATCCCACATGCCGCGGAGCGGCTGGGCCCGTGAGCCATGGCCGCTGAGCCTGCGCGTCCAGAGCCTGTGCTCCGCAACGGGAGAGGCCACAAGAGTGAGAGGCCCGCGTACCGCAAAAAAAAAAAAAAAAAAAAAAAAAAAAAAAAAAAAATTCATGGTCTGATACCTAAACTCTAGCAGCAAGAACAATGGTTAGTCCTCGTATCCTCAAGGTCTGCCTCCAGAACATACCATAATCACTGCTAAAATTAATATTGCTAAACACCACCCTCACTGAGCCAATCTTCGTCTTTACTGCATAGTCCCTAATCTTCTCCTCTACGTAAAAGATGAAACAAACCCGCTTTAACCCAATATCCAAAGTCCTCTCATATGCCGCTAATCCACCTTTCTATTCTACCTTGCTTACACCCTGCTCCTTGGTCTGCACCCTGCCTTCCTAGTTCCATGGGCAGATCTTCCCGTTTCCACTCCCATGCCTTGGTGCAGGCATGGCCCCTTCTATAACAGCCCCCTATCTTCTATCTGCCTGGCCACATTCTACTTTCCCTTTAATCAGAAATCCAGAAAGAGATTCTCCCAGTGTACATCAATCTCCTTCCTATATGGTCATACTCGGGAGTATCACTCACTCTGGCACTCATCAAACTTCTTCTGTGGCTAATAACATGCTTTGTACAAAGTTCCTGTCATCACCAGTACATTAGAAACCTCTTGAGGTATATTGTTTTTTGTGTGTGTTACTACAGAGGTAAGCATAATGTTACTTACATAGAAGGTACCTAGTAAAACATGTTCAGTGAGTACGTGAATTGACAAATGAAGAAACAAACTCTTGGAAAACTTTGAGAAAATGTTGGGTATTATTTCTGTGAAAAGTAGTTGTTAAAGAAAAAAGAAAAAAGGAGGTATTTTAAAGTTTTATACTGAGAGTCATAGGATTACCTTTTATCTTAAGAAAAATGCATGCAGCTCAATTCCATGAACACTTAAGATAAATGTAAACCAACTGGAACAACAGATATACTACTGGCTTAAAGTTAAACTCACACTACCTAATATATTTGGTTTTCAAGAAACATCTGTTTGAAATGATTTTTTTACAGTTTGGGGGGAAGGGCAGGTGAAGGAGGAAAAAGAATTACTTTTTTTATGTTCTTTTTTTCCCTACTGGATAGTTCACATTTTAGCCCTCAGTTAGGATAATGACTTCTGCAGGTGGCAAAACAGCAGTAGCTCTAAGTACTCACCACAGAGGTAGCCTATACAGAGCTATTAGTATTTCAAAATTGTATGCAGCTCAGCTCAATTAAGGAATGAAAGTAATAGTCTCAAGATACAAAAAAGCCAGCACAACAGAATTTGTATTATGCATTCACCATATTGGCTTTCATTTTCTAATGATAATAAGAGAGTTATGTACGAACAAGCATAAAAATAAATATTAGAAATATTTTTAAAATTATCAATTACATTTCAAGGTAAAGAAGGTAAACTTTACCTAAACTGTTGAATGATTCCTTTATAAATTACTTATAAGATTTTCTACATTTGGAAGAGGTCTTTAGGCATTATTTCATTAAGCTACTTGAAAATTTAAAGATTCTATTCATAATGTCAAGTGATGAGATGATTACAATAAATTTACAAGAACTTGTAAATTATGAAAAGAAAAATGGCTTTCATTGAAAAGTCATTAGCAATTTACCAAAAGGAATGATTTTTACTTTTTCTGCATTATACCTGAACAATTTTTTGTTATCCTCCTTTTCATGAATACTTGAGGAATTTAATATTGAACATCTGTACCTAATGAAAAATATATTAGGTCTCAGCTTTCAATTCTGTATATTTTATAGCTCCAAAAGGTGGGATTTTTTTTTTTTTTTGGCTAAAGCAGACACTATTACATACTTTATGGTTGAAATGTACTGACTCAAATGAAGGAAAAATGCAAGACAGAGAATTTTTTTTAAACCTTCATATGTAACATTTTCCATCCAATGATTAAGAATCATAAAATATACATTTTAAATGTACTGTATAATTTTAAGAAATCAGTTATAATCCTTATATGGGGTGATATATTATCATACTCTTTATTCTATTAATATTACCAAAAGTATATAAAAAACTGAATATAAAGTTGGCTGAATTTAATCATGACGAATCCATCAGAATAGGCTATTAATTACTAATTACAGTTTCTCAAGTAAAAGCTATACACAGTTCAATCTCTGTCAGACAGAACCAGATCTTCTTTAATATAAATTGTGTAGCTGGTTTGAGACATTAGACTATAAATGCTAGAAACAGTAGGATTCTAGTAGCATAGAATCATTTCTTCCCCAATCCCATCTTTCCACGTTTTTGGTATATTTAGTGAAAGAAGGGGCAATGAACAGACACAATTAAATCACCTTGGAATGCCGATACATACTGGGTTGTCTTTATTATTGACTTGAAGGTCAACCCAAAATAGCCAAGTCTAGAAAGAATATCTTTACTTACTGGGTTCATAATTGTGAACTTAGATCTTCACATCATCAATTCAGTCATGATTTGCCAGTAGACAGAGATCAGGTGGTTTGGTTAAATATTGTGATTAGTCATTTCCTCTTAAAATATGAGGATACAATGATATGAAATAATCATGTACCTGAAATATTTTGTCAGGTAACTAAAATCAACACACATACTTGTACATACAAGTGTATTCCTCCCAGAAATGTAGGCTTGCCATAATTTCCATAAAGATTATCCCTTTTATCTTCTATTTTGCTAGGAAAGAATGTTTTCCTCCTAGTAAGTTAGCAGTACTACACTCAGTTCCCTAATAATATATAATATCTAATAATGATATTTAACATTTGAGTTCTTACTATATGCCAAGCACTTTACATGTATTCATGTTTTTAATATTTTTACAAAACTGCGAAGTGAGTGCTTCTATTATATCCATTTTACAGATGATGAAATTGATGTATTTAGGTTAAATAACTTGCTTAAGCTCACACAGTGAATCTGACTCTTTAACCCAAGAAGTCTAGGTTTAGAGTCTATGTTTTTAGCCACCACTCTTAGTTAGTTAAATCAATATTTGCTGGATACACAAATGACTATTTTCTATAACAATGCATTCTCTTGAATGCAGTTGTCTTTTTCTTTTTAGAAAATCTACAGATTTTTTCTCTCTAGAAACTCCTTCAGAAAAAAACAAAACAGTGTAGGGCTGAAGACAGTGGTGCTGAGAAATGAATAGCAAGCCACCTTGCTGATGATTGGAGAATGACCGAGAATAGCATTCAGGCATGCTCTGTTATGTAGCCTGATTCATTGCATAAGAAAACTAGTATGTTTTATCTATAAGGGTGATCTAGATATGATCAAACTCTACTCCAATCTCCACTGTACCTCTCAATCACAGTCTATTGCTCCAATTAGAGAACTCGAAGCAACTCATCTGCTATCTTAACTCAAATTAGTCAGTGTTTTAAGACTGAAATATAAATGTTGTGAGATAGGAAATGATTGATTATATCCAGAAACCCTAGATCAGCACCTGCTCCACACTGATTCAGAGTCTACCCTGTATTTGTATCAACAAAAGACAAAGTCGGTTCTGTTGGAAAAGTTGAGTAAAAAACATTAGGGTGTAACTGCTCTGAAAGGTGTCAATTTGTGAACATAGACTTGATTCTTTAAACTTTTGAACTAGCATAAGACACCACCTTTCCTAAGAAATTTTTATTGACTACATCAAGAATATGAGAAGTCTGCAGGACAAGTATCCAGTAAAAGAACTTTAAGAAAAAAGAAAAGAGAGCTGTTCCAAACTCATTAGACAGCAGCAACTCCAGTAAATAGGTGCTTAACTTTCTAATGCTAAAAATAGGTTTTTTCAGAAATAACTGAAATAAGGAAAACATTACCTATTGATCATACTACGCATATAACAACTGAATTTTCCTTTATGTGCATGTAGGAAAGTCAGAGAAAGGGACAATCATCATAACATCAACTGTCATAATGCATTTCTAAATATTAGTAAAATCAATTTAGCTTAACTTGATTTGTAATACATTTTTTGATTTATTCAAACTCCCTGCATATATCCAAACACATATGCCTACATCTTAACGATCTAAAATCCTTAAGAGCAATATCAATTTCTGTGATGCTTAACAACTACAGTCTTTTCTCAAAATTATACTCCCATGTGATTCATGTAGTGTTATTAAACAAATACTAATTGAAGATAAAGGTCATTTTCAAATGATTAAAGAAACACAAAATAAATAAACAATCTGAGAACATCTATGTTAGTATATTCATTTTAAAATTAAACCAACAACAGTCTTCAATAGTCTTTCAACAATCATGAAATCTGTAGAATGTGCCTCATCTATCTGAATGATGGGTAGTTGCTATAATCTGGGACTGTTAATTTAATTACATGCTGTTTATTCAAAGTAACAAGTTTTTCTCCAAGACTTATTTGTATAATCATTTGATGTTCAAATATGTCCTAAGGACATAGTTAATTAACATATGAGCAATAGCTAGTTCATGAACAAAAATAACAGAACAGAAAACCTAAAATAAAAATTACATGTGTATATTTAATGTACAGCAGGGGACAATGGCCAGAGAAATGTTTTAGAGGCAAGATTCTCTTGATTCAGGTTTCTTTTGCTGTCTTTTCTGAGTGTTGGTCATAAAACTCCATAGTGTCAACTATTATCAATAGAAAACATACTTGGACTACAAAGATATGTAAGTAGTCTGTAAATATCACAGGATGATTTTCTCATGAATCAGTCTGGTATGCTACCACATAAACAAATCCCAACCATCATGACAATTTATTTAACTCAACTAGTTAACTTATAAAATAGTTTTTTATATTCTAATATATAAATTTTAGTTAGTCTAAAAATTTGCTATTGCAAATTTGCTATTGCTGCTTTAATTTTATGCTGAGGAATCTAAAGCGCTATTATTGTTACTGATTAAGTAAATATATAGTACTTGAAAATTACAGTATTATGCCTTCATATTTGGCAAGAATGTGAATATTGGTCTATGAACCAATGAAATAATTTTCTTCTCTATCAAATAATTTTTATCCACCAAAAAACCTGAATGCAAAGTGAGCATTCTTTAAAAAATTCCACCTTTCAATTGACATTTTATATGTAGGATCAGAAATACCTGAATTTAGAATATCATTACTACTTTTTTTGAAAGGCAAAAAAGGAAAAAAAGTTACATTTTAGTCAAGTATTGCTAGAAAGAAATAGGAAATCTTTCCACAAGTAAGGTCCACACTACAATGGCAAAGTCTAGTCAGAAGCTTTAATTTAGTATGTGAATTTCCACCTCACCAAAAAATTCAGATACTTTATCTAGAGACCAGATCAACTTTGAAACTACCTTCAAGATATCTCTAACCTTCAAGTAGATAAAAATGGAGAATTGAAATAGAGCTGTATAATATAAATTTGCAAATATTTCTGAGGCAACAAAATGACCAGTAAAATTTTAAAATTTACTTTAATGACTCCATTTCTAAAATACGTGAATACTAAATGTATCTATTATGTCTAGTAAAAATATCTTGTCACATAGCCATACATTTTTTCTCTCTTCCTTATTATCACCATTCTAGTACATAACATATTTTCTTACCTCTGAATGTTTTACCACTTTAAATAACCTCAAGCTATTGGTCTACTTTCCAAGTTACCATGAGGATATTTACTTGAAATCTATCATCTACCTACTTTTATGAATTCAAGTTAACAGAAAGTGGCACTTTACTATATTTTAAGATTCTTTTTTTTTTGAGATTCTTTTAAGATTTCTTTTCTGAGAAAATTTCACAAGCCATCAGTTGCTTCTGTGTTACCAATAACTGGCATTAAGAACATTAGCCTTTTTATTCTTTAAAAGAAAGATTATTCATTTACGTAAACTGTTTTCTCCTTGTTTATACATATTGATGATTTCAAACTGGGTCTCAAGAGCTGGATTTCTTGGAAACTTAGACTTTTGGAACTGGAATGGACATTAGAGATCATCTACTCCAACCCCTTCATTTTATGGTGAGGACACTGAGCCCAGAAAAGATAGCTGAGTGACTTTGGGCAAGTTTACCAAGTGAGAGAGCCAGAATCAGAAGCCAGGTCTCCTGACACCAGTTAGGAGCCAGGTCTCCTGACTTTTAGTCCAAGGATATTTCCATTACACATACACTGACTCTCTATTCTTTGAGGCTGTCTTGGGGCTGCTCACACTGCTCAAGCTACTTTGTAAATGATCACATTCACCAAATAAAATGCTTTTGATGACAAGTCATGGGACCTTGGAACACACCTGTGTAATCAGGCTATACTCATAATCATGATTTCCCCCTGCCTGGAACATCTCAGGGACTCCTCGTGGAGCATGCAATAAATTATAAGCTCCTCAACATGGTATTCAAAGCAGTATACGCTCTAGCCCCAACAAATCTCATGAAAGTCTCCCCCTCTTGATCTACGCTGTTGACACTAGCTTTTGTTCAGTTCTTCTAAGGCGCCAAACTCCTTCCTATCCCGCACATGCCATTCTTTCCACACAGGCTTTTTTCCCCACACTTTGTCTGGCTAGCTATTAATTATTCTTCAGATCTCAGTTTTAAATATAAGACCCCTTAAAAAGGATTTCCCCAAGCCCTCTGATCATCTGCCCCATTCCCATCTCCTTGTTTTTACATTCTTATTGCAACCTATATCTTTTAGTGTTTATACCAAGTCCAATTAATGAATCATTTATTCAGTCACTTATTTATATTAATTTCTTGTTCAATCTACTCCAAGCTCTATACGAACAGGCACTCTGTCTATTCTTAGTCACCACTCTACCCTCTAGCACTTAGCAGACTGTGCTGAAACACAATAAACACAATAGCTAGTATATTTACTATAGCTAGTTGATTACTATGTGCCAGACCTTGTTCTAAAGCTGACGATCTTACTTGACGCTCCAACAATCCCATGAGGTTGGTACTAGTGTTATATGTATTTCACAGATGACGAAACCCAGGCACAGTGCATTCAGAAAATTGCCCAGTATCACAGAGCTAGTAAGTGATGGCACTGAGATTTGAATTCAAGCATTCTGATCCCAGAGTCCATTTTATTCAAATAATTATTATGCTGATGTACACTCAAATATTTGTTGAATAAATGAATGAACTTACCCACCAAATCAAATTAATCATATCACTGAACTATATAAATGGAATAACACCACCACATATAGAGTTATAATATTTCAGGCACTAAGTAGTATACATATTTTAATTATTTAATCTCACAGCAATCCTACTGTCATTACCACTTCATAGATGAGGAAACTAAAGAACAGAAAGATTAAATAACTTGCTCAAGATCATATTGCCAGTTAAGTGGCACATCTGGTGTTCAAACACAGGCAGTTCATTCCAAGTCTGTGCCTTAACTTCTATACTGCCATGCTGTGACAGCCCATATCTGAAAACAGCTCTAAGTTAATAAAATACTAATATAACAATAATTAGTGAACACACAAAAGAGGGAGGAAACCCATCTGTTTAGGCTAAATTGACATCCTCTCTATAATGGAGATAAATAAAAATGCTCTCCCCTTGTATAAATGAAAGGTAGCCCTTCCTTCTGGTGGATATCACTCCATAGCACAGTGAAGGGTCTTTCTGGGGAGTGATGGATGTGAAGGATGCCTTCTGCATTTCTTCTCTTACCCTTTAACTGGGCTCCCTTGCAAAGGGCACCACCTGCATTTCCATATGCGGTAGCCCTGGTTAGACTACATAGAATTGTCAAAAGCATGTGCACACAGTAAGGAAAAAGGAAAGATCTAACTCTAGGATAAAGGCTTAAAAAATGCAAAAGCAATGTAAAAATCCAGAGCCATGGTGAGCAAAAAGAAAAATCTTGCTCAAATGTGCTAAAACCTTGTCAAACCTTGCTAAAATTACAGATGCCCTATGCTCTTCACTAAACTCTTCAGTTTCAGCAGCTAGAAAGTGACGATAACAACACTTACCTTGAAGGAATCCTTTCAATAATAAAATAATATTGGTGAAATCCTTTCTGTAAATGATAAAGCACCATGCAAATTCTATGTTTACTCAATATTCAAATCTTATAGACTCTATAAGGATCCTTTTTTCAGGTCTTAAAACAATTTTGTTCTCTGTGAAAAATTACTAGTGAAAAAGCATTGCTTTATATGATGATCCTTTGAATGTATGATTCCACTTTGCACATGGTTGAAATTGTATACTCTGAATATGCCAGCACAACAGAAACAAAAAAAGAGGCAGCCTTAGCATGAGGTAGCATTTTTCTCTAAGATCGTCCTTTTGGAAGAATACTTAAAAACAAAAGTGTAATGAAAAGAAAAATTTTAGTTCAAGGTTGGATGACTCCAGTCAGCTCATTTGGACAAAGGATAGATGTTATTGTTCCAGAGTCTGGGTATTCAGCAGTTTTAGAAGGTGTGCTATAAAAGTAGGGCAACGAAATCTAGCTTTAGAAGCCAGATCTCACAGACTGTGGCCCGTGTGCAGTGTCAAAAGAATAGACCAAACTGGTCAGTTGCATGAAAGAAAAGTAAAAATAAATCAGATCAGCAAGGGTGTAGATGAAATGAGCAATTTGACCACACAGTTACAATGCATGATACTGGAATTACTAAGCACAGTTAATGTGAGAGGCGTTGGGAAATTCATTTAAGTTCTCTATATGCTTCAGGTCTCCCAGATGCAAAATGCAAATAATGAAAGTCTTTCTTTCTAAAGTGGTGTCACATGCTTAGGAGAAGGACACTACATGAGCAGGGAGAATAAACCTGTTATCTTTGATGACAAAATGAGATCTTATAACCTTACCTAACAGATTGGTTAACCACAAGGCCAGATCTTCTTTCATCGGTAGCAAATTAGCTTCATGTCTGCTGGCCAGCCACTGGCTATACTGATGCATATCAGAGAGGCCAGGTCCACTGCGTACCTTTGGGCTCAGAGCAGTGCACATTATTTATCCACTTGTAATACCTGTTTTGGAAACAAAAGAGCAATTGCTTTTTATACAGACTTCTCTTGTTAAAATCTCACTGCCAATGACACAGTAAGGAACAGGATCTGTGGAAGTTCGGATGACAAGTCAGGTTATTAATTATTAAACCCTCATGAAACACTGTTTGCTTTACTTGTACTGGCCCTGTCACTTTTGACCAACTACTTGGTAGGAAGCAGCAGCTGTCAAAGGTCAAATAGAAAAATCAAACAGTAAGCTCTCTGCTTGTGTAAAACATCATATTTGGAAAAATGACAGTTTCTAAGGAAAGAAATTCTACTTATTCAAAAACAATAAAAAGTGGTTGATTAAAATTTTGGTATCCAAATTGTAAACTCCCATTGTTTGGGTTAATTTTTGAAGCCATCGATTTCCACAGAATTTTAGGACTGAATACTAGCAATGACAGTATTTGCAAAATTTCTTATAAACATATGACCACTACTCTTAAAACTATTACCTATGAGATTAAGCACAGCCCTTGGTTCTTTGCAGATGGCCAAGTAATCATGCACTTCTACTTTAGAGAATTGGGTGGGACATGGGGGAGTGCATCCTTTTAGAGTCCCTACTACACTTCTCTTATTTTACAGTTAATGAAAACAAAATCAAAGAGGAAGGGTGACTCAACCAAGATCATATAGCTAGATCACGGCAGAGTCAGGCTTGAACTTGGGTCTTTACTCTAAGACCATTACTGTTTTCAGAATGACACATTTTACAAAATAGTGTCATCAGGAACCCACGTTATAACCCAGGAATTACACCGTAATTCTAATAAATATCATCACAGGTTTTCTTTTGTCATACTTTGTACCTTCTCACTTCGTATGTTTTGCATACTAGGGTTTGTTTGTATTCATGTTTAGCAAAAAAGTAATTACATTACATATCTTATATCTACACAGTAAGGGATGATTTCACTAACCTATGAGTAACACAATCTTCTATGTGGGTTGCAGAAAAGATGTATGAATATATACTTGGCCTTAAATGTAGTACTATTGTATGCATTATTTATAGGACCTAAGACTACAGATGTAATATTGGAGCAGGAAGGTAATAAACTCATAAGTTTATGTGTAGAACTCCATTCTGTATGCAAATAGTGACTATAAAATAACCAAATGCATTATGACTGAATGAAATGAAAGTGAAGATGTTTGCAAATGACAAAAGTAAGATTTATATGATATAATGGGGTTTTCAGCTATATTTATTACTAATGGTATTTTAAGTTCACCAGTATAAGTTGATATATCCTTGTCAGTTTTATCATTTGAAACGTTACATAGCATTCTTTTCCAATTAATCTCAAACTAATTCTCTTAGCCTCGGTTAATTTTTGTCTTTTAAAGACAGCTTTTAAACAAAATAAGACATTGGTGTTCAGAAAACTGTAAAATGTGACAGTCTCACAAACATTTTGCTGTAGCATTAGAAAAGACTGCTGGGAGCATGGTTAAACACCTAAAAAGTGTCATAAATATATAATTTAAAAGCACAGACAATTTAATTTCCAGAGAAATTATGCTTTGAAGTAATTTTTGCAGAAAAAAATTACTGTAAGTTTTCTTTGAAAACACCTTCCATAAATCTCTGTATATCTAGTCATCTAAAGTAATAACTAGTGAAAATGTGAAACATTTTAATATACCTTGTCATATGCTACTAAATTGTCATTACAGGGACCAGAAGATCACAATTGTCTATTTTCTTTTGCAGTTAATCATGACATTATTCATATAAAGTCCTAAAGATTCTCCAAACCCTGTGACTAAACCAGAAGGCTAAAACATTTTTTGCCCCAGTTCTTTAAAAAATAGGTCCAACCCCAGGAAAACAAAACATTTCCCAGTAGTTGGTTAGGATTCCTACAGGCTAGCTAGCCTCAGAAACAAACATTTAAGCAATAATACATTTAAGCACATGATTCATACATTTAAATAACTAATTGAAATCTTAAAAGGGTTACCTCTAAAATGCCTTTCTTCTCAAGACACAATATCTCCCGCTACTTTCCTGAAAGTGAGATGTGGTAGTTCAGTAACTTTACCTACATCCTATTATGTTCTCTGCAACTTCCATTTAAGCATCAGAGTCCTATTTTGCTTTGTAAAAGCAAGAAGACACCTCAGATTCGTAAGCTCATTGTCCAGCAAAGAATTCATCAAGGGATGGTTTACAGTAAGCCTAATGGCATGTAACAGTTTCAGTGAGCCAGAGGGACACAATCTGTCCCCTCAATGCTTCTAAACAGTGAAGTTTTTATTTTCCTTGACAGTGGCACATTTATTTCTCATGTAGTCTGTCCTGTATTTTGCCAGAAATGTAATTTAAACTATCTTCTAATATTTACAGATGATCATTAAGTTAAAACAATAAGAATAACTAAGCAATGTTTCTTACGCTGCTTTGTATATAATCAAAATTATATGTAAAGTGAAAAAAAAGAAAGAACAGAGTTATATTTTCCCAGGAGGCAAAGGTAGGAGAAAGAAGGCTTAGTGGGTAATTAGCATCTGATAGTAGTTAAACAATGAAACATATGCCAAATATGTAGACACCTAAGTCACTGTCATAGATAGGGACTCTTCTGTTTAAGGGACTCTTCTGTTTAAGTCCCTTTTGAAAAAGATTAGGATTTTGATCCAAATTCTTCTGATCCTTTTTTCACATTTTAAATCACCATCAAACTTGGCATGACTCTATGGTTTAGCTGAAAGTCATTACATGGTGGTCTTGGATTTAAATATAGCTGAGATATGAATAGAAAAGATGAAAATGGACCCAGCTAGCCGGATCAAAATTTGGAGTGTGAATTACCCCATGTTGAAGCAGTTTCCAAATGAAATGATTAAATTGCAGTGAACAAAGGTCAAATAAATTTATATTACCCAGATAAAAAGATCACTACAGGATTATAAACCTTTTATAATTTTCAACAAATGTTTAATCCATCTGAATGAGTTGAATTAGATCACAAAGAACAAATTACAAGACAAAGGTCATTTCTGATCTTTTGAATTCATTCAAACATTTTTGAAAACCACCAGAGATACCAAGGGGTAGCTTTTAAGACAGGAAATGAAATGATACACTGACTTGAAGAAAAAAAATAGGTTTTGGAGAAAGAGAAACTTCTTTTTTTGTATAACATATCTAAATACTGAAAGATGTTACTATTAAAATTCATACAACCTAAATATTTAAAAAGCTTGATAAGTAACTTCAGTAATTACTAAGCAAAGCCAATCGCTTTGAAAAAAGGAGTAAGGATTCAAATGCTTGTATGCCTTCTTCAGACTATGGCTTCTCCAAGCTTTATGGGTCTATCTAAAAATGGATAACTCAACCCTCAGGATTTGGAATTCAGAAAAATAAAACTTAAAGGGAAAAACATGCAGAAACTTAATACAGAATTCTTCAAAGAATGTGTGTGCGTGTATTTTTTTCTTTCTTTCCATAGAAGTGATTCTGGAATAACCATTATGAATATGATGAGACTTGAACCAGCCCAGGGGAAGAAGAAAAAATTAATGACTCCATAAGTACAATATCACATGTTTTAAAGATTCTGTTTAGTCTGTTGTTCCAGAATCCCAGTTGAAGACATAGTTTTGACTCTGAGGAAAAAGTATTCTTTTTCACCACCTAGAGGTGTGCTTCGATTACGACCAAGATGGTTTCTGGTTTATCTCTAGTCTTCGTTGCCATATTATAAAAAAAGTATCGCAATATTGCATGGAAAATAAATTGGAAAGACAGAAAAATAAGAATAAAATGATAAACATTATATCACTACTGTCTGATATGAAATTCTGCTAAGAAGCGTGAATAATAGAATATTAGAGCTGGAATCAGGAGTCCTGGGGTCAAATACTGGCTCTACTACCTGGCCATTTAGTAGTTGTTCTATCCTAGTTATATGACTTTTTCTCTTTGTACTTGAGTTCTCCAGTATGTATAATGGAGGTTAACACCTCACATATACGTGTGAAGATGAAATATTTGTGTCAGTATTTGGCATATATTTTACATTCAACAAACACTAGCTAAATTGAAATCATCACCATAGGAAATATGCAAAAATAAAGCTTCCACTGACTTATTTTAAAAAGAAAAGAAATTCTGTAACAAAAATAGGAATATTTTGTAGAACTCCAGATAACGAAGAAATGGCAAAGGCCAGGGGGAGAAATGAAAACAGATAAAGAATTGATGAAATAAAACCATAAATAATGGAAAATCCCAAGTTTTCTTCATATTGAGAGGGATGAAACTCCCAGGATGATGAGTGAAATGCTGAACTCCAAGATGGGTAGTTTACATGTTTTTAAAAACAAATTTTGGTAACATATTATACTTCATTTTGGCATCAAAGACTCATAAGCTATTAAGAAAGGGGAATGCCATGCCTCTCAAAATAAATGTGAAAGGATGTCACCACACCCTTCCCCCCCACAAAGACACCTAACTGTGGCCATTTAAAACAGAGTGCTAATGAACCCACAGTCAAGGGTCCCTGCACTAAAGGTCACCTTTGTTCTGATTTAGAGCATCGACCTCCCCTCTGTCTAGTCAGTTTTGTGTGCTATGGGTGTGAAACAACTAAGAAAACAAAGTTTATAGGCCAATAACACTGTCTTTTACAATTAAAAAAAAAAAAACACCTTAAGCCAAACACCCTTCCATAATCTGGAAGGAGAAAATGCTATCTTTAAACTAGACTCAAAGAATTAACAACCAAGGATAGCTCTAGATGGCTCTTTCACCATTCTGAGTTCTTTACGCCTATGTGATTCACTTTGGCTGGCCGATAATATATCTACAAAGCTATATATTCTCAACCAATGTCATGAATGTAAAATCTTAACCTAAGAATCTGAACAGAAAATAAAAGTCCAAAATGTAATCAGAAAGGTAATTCTAGATCTTGTAAATGGACCTCTGCTTCTGGCTAAGGGGAGCAACTTGTCCGAAATTAAAAAGCGCCAAGTGTAAAGGCAAAATGACACTCGTTACTAGTTTTTCTAATTATATAATAAAATCTTTAAACTCAAATGGACCTTAGAAGATTTACCAGCCAAATTTCTGGTTATTAATAAGGGACTGGAAGCCTAAGACATTTTGGCCTAAGTAACAAGTCTAGTTAGTCATTAAAAGTACCCTACTCAGCCCTTCTGGTGCCCAAACTCAAGGAATGCTAACTCTCTTCCAGGAATCTTTTTCTTATTTTGCAGCCCCATGATGAGTTGTCTTGAACCAAATGATGGTATACCTACAATAATAATTCCTTCTCAAATCATGACCAAAATATTAAGACTGAGTGGGAACTAATTTCTTATATTTTCTTGGCATTAGAGATTTTTAAGTTTTTTTTTTTAATTATACTATTCTTCCAAACAATTTAGCTCAGGTTTCTAGACCCCTACCAGATTAATTTCAAACTTAATTTGAATAGAAAATCACCTGAAAGCCATTAATTGATTAGGATGTTTGAGGACTTACATCAAAATTTAACCTAAGTTGATTAAGTAAATCTTAATTCATAAGAAGATGTTGTTGTGTGTGTGTCCATGTGTGTGTTGTTTGCAATAAAAAGATTTCTGTTTTACGTAACTATAGTGTAGTTGAGAGCTAGCAGAGTTCTACATTCTGTTGAATGTATATGTACTCTCATGTAAGGGGAGAGCATTAGCAAAAACTCAGTTGCTTTGACTCTGAAAACATTTAGGACAGAAAAATTACACAAGCATCTTACTCTTTTTGCCAAGAGATATTTTCTACCTTTACTCCAATTCTTTTCTCTAGTCAGAAAACACTGAGTGGAAAATCTTGATAGTCGTCCAGGAGAAATTAAAAGAAACAGCGGGATCTCTGTGCCACCATATCAAAACCACAAAGATACCAAAATTACCTTAACATCAGCTCCAGTTTTAACAACTCCCTCTGCAAACAAACTGTTAGAGCCTCATTATTTGGTTTCAACCAAGGTAACTTTGGCCTTCCAAAGGCTCCCGAAGTCTATAAATATAAAGCAGGCTTGAAGCAAAATTCTAAAATTATGCATAACATACTTAGGATTAATATAAGACCTGACATTCTTCCATACCTGCAAGTTTAACTAAAATTTCTTACCAAGATACTAGGACACTCAGTGGCAATCACAGTACCTTTTGCACCAGATGAAATAAATTTTGCCTTGTGAGTTTATTTCCCAGCAAAGCACAGTCCACATCACAAAAGTATGGTGTGTAACACTAAAATGAAGAACTAAGCCCCAAGTTCAGTAGCACACAGGCTGAAATACAAGCTACCTTTCCCTTTCAGAGCCCACTCAGGGAACCGTGTACTAAAGCTGCAAGGTGCATTGCAAAGGCTGCCTGTCCCATGCCTCAGATATCTGTCCCTTACCTTGTCTTAGGCACTGAGAACCAAGATGCCCATGCTGGAGAGGACTGCCACAGTCACCACCTCCTCCTCCACAGTTAGGGGGGAGCATTCCTCGAGAAGGAACTCATTGATCAATTTCAAAGACAGGCTGGGCAAACCAGATCCAGCTGGAGTTAATCAGCATCCACACTGCTAAGATGTTAGGGAAGAAAACCAGTGAGCAGAGGCCTCCTCAGCCTTGTCTCTGTGAATCTCAGGGGGTAGGTGAGGAGAAAAGGTGGATTTCCTCTGCCTGGCTGGCACCTCCGACCTGTCTGAGCCTTTATTTAACACTAGGAGGCCTAATGGGTGTTCCTGTGCACATGCAGATCTTATTTCCTGGGCATAAGATCTCCCATAGTTGATCTAGCTTTGTAGGAGAGGGTGCTTGGGGAGAGGGAGGAGTTTACAAGAGAGACAGTAAAGTTTTGCAAACTCGTCACTGTAAGAGGATGAAGATGAAGAAGGTGGGAGAGAGGAAAGGTTTTGATTTGCAAAAAGGTTAACTGGAGGAAAGTGGACAATCCCCCCGCCCCACACACACACCCCAATTGTACTGAAAGGTAGAAGACAGAATCTGTTAACCCCTGCTTTTGCTTCCCCTCTATTCATGACAGTAGAAACTTCGGATGTCTGGACTAGGCTAATGGCAATTTATTAGGCTGATAGAATTTAATCTTGCCAGAATAGTTAATGCCTCCAAAGCCAAGTTGGCTCCTGTGCTCCCCAAATAATTTCAGATTCCAAAACCTTGCTCTTTGGACGAGAAGAACAATACCAGGCAAAAAAAATCGCCCCAAAGGGGGTTGATTCATAGGCTAGCCTAGCGTTTGTTTATTCACGTAGCAAAAGCTCGACTCTGTCAAACTCATCAGTGGAAGACAGCATCACCCCAAATCACGCGTGTCGTGCTCTTTCCCCCCCTCCCGGCCTCCTTGACTCAAGTAAAGCAATAAGGATCAATCCATTAAGACCATCCCCCCTCCGCTTTCCTCTCCTCAATAAGGGACAACGCTGAGCATGCAGACAGAGACCCTCTGCACGAAATGCATATGTGTGTCTTTACAATCGTTGTGCTAATGAGAAATCCTCACTCCTGTCCCCGGTTGGCTGAGCCGCCCCAGCGGGTTTCTTCGTTGCGGCGGTCATTTGGACTGTTCCACAATAGGGATGAGGAACACATGGTCGCTTCCAGGGAGTCAGAGAGTCACCCACTGCAGTGACCACACACCGAGCGCCACAGCCCGTCCGGCTGTCCGAGGCTCTCCACCCTTCCCAGCCGCGTGCCCGACGTTACTGGCAACGACGGCCCCCCTCCCCTGCCGCCAGCCGTGCAGCAGAGGCCGGGGCTCCGCAAGCCGGGCTGCAGAGCGCTCACGCCGCGGCAACGGCGGCGGAGAGCGGGGCCCGCCCGCCTGCTCACCCCCGCGTCCGGAGCTGGGCTGCTGGCGGCTCTCAGGGGCACCGGGGCTCCCGGCTCGGCTCCTGCAGCGTCTCGGGGCCGGCCCCCTCCCGGCGCGGGTCCTGCGGCAGCCGCTCTCCGCACCCCACCAGCCCGGCGGCAGCGGCAGCAGCTCCAGCCGCGCTGCCCCTCTTCATACTTCTCTGATGGCTCCTCTCGGTGCTGTTTGGGAAAACGATTTTTTCCCCCTGCCAGAAACAGATTTCCTACATTTCATCAGTCCACATAGACCAAGCGGAAGTAAAATGCTTACTTTTTCTGGTGGACAGCAAACGCAATTGACACTGATTTACCCTTCAAACGGGGAGAGATTGTATTACAAGCCCTTGGCAGCAATTCCGAGGTTGGGGCCAAGCTCCGGCCCCCTCCCGGTCCCCCAAACACTAACCTAAAGGGCGGGGGAGAGCGGTGGGGAGGGGATCATATTTAACTCGGAGGTTTTAACAAAGTCAGTGGCTTTAGCACAATATTAAAATTGGGTGTTGGGAAGGTTTTGCTTTCCTGGTCAGTGATTTTGCAGACTCGGAGGCGTGAGCTTGCCAGTAACTTGGGCCACTCTTCGTTAAAATTTAACAATTTGATTTCTTACAACTCCCTTTAAATATCAGACTTTAGAAGAGGCTGTATTTCACGGCTGTTTTCGCTTTACAAAAGGAAATACAGTTCCACCCTTCCGTCTCTCAGCCTCAGCTCAGTATTATGTTGAATGTCATAGACAATTTTCTCCAACTGTTGTTTATTAGGGTATGTATTCTGAGACGAAAAGTCTCCCCATGAAGCAGACAGATGTTCAAGTGTCTGCTTCACCTCTAATAGACATGTGACCTCTTGTTGAGTGTCCTAATCGCCTCAGGTTACTACTTTCCGTGGAGTGTAGGTGAAAATGATCATACTTTTTTGTTGTTGTCGTTTCCATGTTCATCAGTTTCACAAGCATTTCTATCCAATGATCGTGTGGCACAGGTATTCTAGTCCTCTCTTGGATATCATGTTTAAGATGGTGAGCAATGTACCAACACACCCAGCCCAGCCTCCCCCCAACCCCGCCCCCAAAATAGAAACTACCTGTGGATGGATAATAGCAAACTGATGTGGGTAATTTTAGATATAACTGAAAAAATGCATTTTGTACTTATTGCTTTCATCTGGAAATGGTTATTTGCTCTAAAACAGCTAGAAACTGCATCAGTTCTTTGGTTGTAGTAGCGGTGCAAATAATGAAGAAGGGAAGAAAACAGATGGAAAAGTTTGCTGGCGCTGAACTCCAAGCTTTTTATTTTAGTTCAGTTGGGTACTGCAGTTAGCTCCATATTCCTCCTTAGGCTTCCCGGAAGAAAGGGAAAAGAGCCATTCCTCATTTTAAGGAGAAACAGCATTATAAAAAGGCCTATCTTACTGCTTAGATATACATCAACGAGAACAACAAAACATACAGAACAGGTTACTGATGAATTTGAGCAATCATTCTGATAATAAAAATTTTCAAAATTTAACCAGATAGATCTGAGTGTTACTACAGGCCCAACAAAGAACTCTTAGATTCTGAACCTATAAAATTTAAGTAAAATCAAACATCCTTGATAATTCTTCATGATCAAAATATCATCAGCCAATAAATGTTAATTTCAATATCTTCAGGGTATAAGAGTTCAAAAAGTTTAACACCTAGATTTTCAAAAGCTCATAGTCTCCTCTTCTTTCTATATAAATATTCTTGTCACATTATTCAATATTGACATTATAAAAAGCAAAGTGTAAAGACTATTTTTGTTGATTAAGGGACAATGTTAAACCCAGTTTGGGAAAATAAGAAGGCTTCCAGAAGCTTTGGGAGAACATAATCATTCAAATTACTCCCTGTCATGCCCCTTTCTTCCAGGTATTTTTAATTTTAAATTCTGCCTTATATCAGATCCTCTTTCCTTTTTAGCAAAAGCCAAAAGGATAACACTAGGAGAAATATGTATTTTCTCCCTTAGCATCTATGAGTTGTGCTGAGTATTCTTTTGGTGACAAAAGAGAAGTAATACAAAAGATTTCTGAAGAGGCAGCAAAGTAGTGTTTTCATTTAAATTTTTTTCAGCATTTGTAACAATTTCCATTTGATCTTTATTTTGTGTTTTTGAAAATCAAATTTATACTTATGTATTCCAATCAGTCACTTATAAAAATTTGTCAGAAAATCTTTTCATCCAAGAATTTTCTTGCCTTGGTCTCAACCTAAACATATTTGTCTTAGGAAACCATAGTGCAACTGACTCAATGATAACCTCCCTGATGTGAGGTGAAGGAAGCGAATGCCTCACCTAATGGGGTGAAAAATGTCTAAATACATTCTTGAAACATAATGGCATAAAAAGGAAAAGTCAAGCCAAATTTAAAGAAAACATAGTATTGTTTTCCTTTTTAAGTTATCACAGTTTTGAAGACTTTATATTAAGAATTCCTGGGTTACTATGTTTTTCAGTGTTCTAAACCTTCAACATTGTCTTCAATATGAACTGTGCCTTTTTCTAAATGTAAATATATATATGTGTGTATATATATGAATATATATGTTTAAAATGAGCAATAAAAGTATTTTTTTCCTCATTTATAGGTTAGCCTCTCCTCACCCTCACCCCTCACCCCCCACTCATGGAAATAATATAAATGCACTTATTCTGAAAAGTGGGACAAACCTTCAATAGATGATGGAGATTATCAGGAATTTTGAAATAAATTATGTGGGAAGAGACACTAGATTAAAGTAAAATAAATTTCCAAGGGTGACCAAGACATTCTTATATCCCTAAATAGCTTTGAAAGGGCACTTAAAGATGGCAAGTGATAGCTTTAGAAGCAAGTGAGAAAAATGCTACAGAAAGCAGCATGAAGACATGTAATGGTGCTGAAGAAATGCATAAAGCAATGTAATAAGTGAAAACATTTATTTATGTTTTATTGAAATAGTTTATCAGTGATGTAAAATATGTTGGTATTTCCCTACCTAGCTAGCATCTTGGCCCATGATACAGGCCTTCAGCTGACTTACACTGAAATAAATTTTTTTAAATCTCATAAGGCAAACAAAATGGATTTTATAAGTCCTAGTATGGAAATTACAAATACTGTTAGGGATAAAAAGTCAATGCTATTACTTTTTATCAGTATTCATGTATAAAACTCCAAAGAATGAATTAAATGGGAGAAATTTCACGGGAAAATTCAAGATATACTCTCAGTTTGATATGCAACTTTAAAAAATCTATTGCTTTACTCTCAACGGAGAACTTTAAACTTTATAAGTACAACACAACAGTAGCACAGATATCTGTTCCCTACTGGGAAGACGCATATTTTTGCAAACTGTGTGTTATATATGACCATATGTCTTCTAATTTTTATACAGGGGATAGATTGAAATCATTTTATGAAATATGCCATCTATCTTGTCTAGTTTTAAAATATCCTATGAAATATATCCTGTTATGTGATTTTTCTTGTGTAGGTTGGAGTGCTTTTTATTTTTCCAAATATTTGTGTGGCTTGTTTTAAAATCTTTTATTAAAATATCATGCCATCCTATATCATGCAAGAAGCTCGAACTTAATATGAATGTTTAAGATAAAATATTTTTACTTTTATAACCTTCTCTTTCTTTTACACGACTGTCATCTCCAGTATCTAAAATACCAT
Organism: Lagenorhynchus albirostris; assembly: GCF_949774975.1. Classification (NCBI taxonomy): domain Eukaryota; kingdom Metazoa; phylum Chordata; class Mammalia; order Artiodactyla; family Delphinidae; genus Lagenorhynchus; species Lagenorhynchus albirostris. Next base: position 33,723,179 of record NC_083103.1, read on the forward strand.
TGAGCATAGAGTAGGCACTCAGTAAATAATTGTTGAATGAACAAATGACCATTATAGAAGAAGCCAATCTCTTAAGAAGCTTACTGCTAATTGGTTAGATTTTTATATATTGTCTTTAATTTAATAGTTTGGAACTTGGAATAGAAAAATAATGTTAAAATAACATTATAAATGATGGTTTCATCCCCAAGTTAGAATAATTTCATCTGGTTAAATGCAACTAGAGTTCAGTAAAACAGATGCTTGCCTGTGTGCCAGGCTTATAAATGAGGTCAGTCTGTGTCACTTGTCACTTCATTAAAAATCAAGGTTGACTTGGACTCAAGGTTTAATCATAACCGATACTATGAGTGCAATGAAAAGTAATAGAAAATATTACTACTTCAGTGGCTTTCAAACTTTTTTTATTGTGACCCACAATAAGAAATACATTATGGAACAGACACATAAAAACACACTCAGACACACAACCAAAACATGGTTCACAAAACAGTACTTACCTTCCTCAGTTAATGCACTCTGTTATTTTTCTGTTTGGCTTTATTCTAGTCTTTTCTATGCCATTCAGTTGAAAAGAAATGTTGTTGGGGAATTGCTAAATTTATTTCAAAGCCCAAAATTTGAAAAAGAAATCTGACTTAGAAACTAAGCTAAGGAGAAGATCCATCAAAATGGAGGTAGGGCATCAATGAACAGATGGTTTCATTATAAAGAACAAAACAGACGTGCATATATATTCTCAGAGGTAGATGATGTGATGTCCGTCCCAATATCCCAAACATTGTACACCTCATACCTCCATGTCTTTGCTCATGCTGACTTGAACGATCTTCACCTTTAACTTTCTCCCTTTGAAGAAATCAGATGCATTCTCCCAGGACCAGCTTAATCGTCATCCTCTTTGTGGTTCTCTTGATCTCCCTGACAAAATATTGCTATGCCTCTGGGTCCAGTGCTCTGGGAATTTTTCCATTTCTTTTATATCTCATTTAGGACATAGTATCACAATTATTTTCGTATGCATGTATCTCCTCTACTAAACTGTGAGTCCCTGGAAAGCAGAAACTAGTTACCTATCAAGTGCTCAGCACAGCACCAAACCCAAGGGTGTTGAATGATTGAATGAGTAAGTAAATGAACCATAAAACCACTGAATATCTGAAAGGGAAAAATCGGGTGTCACTGGGTGATGGGACAGATACAGGAAGGAAGGACTATGCCCATCAAAAGGGAACTAAATGGAAATTCCTCTGTAAAGATGGCACCAGCTATTAATTTTGCATCATTGTGAATAGAAAAATTTACATTATAGGCGAAATTTTACTGTCACATTTCTTGGGACTCTATTGCAGGTAGACCGCGGTCCAGTTATCCATTTATTTTTAATCCTGATAATGATAAATTTAGGATTACAGCTCTTCCTCCGCTTATGGTGGGGTTACATCCCGATAAACACATCATTGTAAGTTGAAAATGTCATAAGTCAAAAATACATGTAATATACCTAACCTACATTAAACATGCTCAGAACACTTACCTTAGCCTACAGTTGGACAAAATCATCTAACACAAAGCCTATTTTATAATAAAGTATTTAATATTTCATGAAATTGATTGAATACTGTGCTGAAAGTGAAAAACAGAATGGCTGTATGGGTAAAGAATGGTTGTAAAAGTATTGATTGCTTACAGTAGTGATCACATGGCTGTCTGGGAGCTGCGGCTGCCCGGCATCATGAGAGAGTAACGTACTGCATATCACTAGTCTGGGAAAAGATAAAAATTCAAAATTTGAAGTCTGGTTTCTACTGAATGCATTTCACTTTGGCACCATCTTAAAGTCAAAAAATCATAATTTGAACCATCATAAGCTGAGGATCATCTGTATTTTGTTGAAGGATGAGAAAACTTGCTGAAATTTCCATTACTGAAACTATAACTTAGTTCACAAATATGGAATCTTTGCCATTGCTGATTTATATGAAGCATTTAGAGAAATGGCTCTTAAATTTATCTCATCAAAGGGCTTTTCTAGTACCAAATAGTAGACCAGGCAATATGCCAAGAAAGGTAGCACACCTAACTCAAAGTGAGAGATGTGGAGAGATACTCTGACACCAGGAAGGGGTCAGGGTCGGTGGGGCTTCTCTTGGCAGAAGGAAGTGTTGCCATCCTGCTGCTGTCGCCAAAGCCACTTGGACTCTAGAGCCATTTGCAAAGAGATTTCACCAGCCATTATTCCCACCAAAGCTGCCAAGGAAGAGACATATTAAATTGTACTAATAATAGTTACCGCAGTTGAAATAATAACTAAGAGTCCAGATTTGGAGACAGATAAAACCAGGGTCAAGTTCTAGCTTCTCCACTTACTTGCTGAAAATTATAGGCAAATTACTTAACCTTTCTAACTATAAGTTTCCACAACTGTGAAGTGGGGTTAACAAATAGCCCCTCTCATAGGCATGTCTTGAGCATTATATAAAATAATACATGTAAAATATTTAGTTTACTGTCTGACATACAAGTGTGAAATTAAGGTTAGGTATTTTATTATTAATTGACGGCCTAAATCATCTTATTTACTCATTATAATAATCCCCTGGGATAAGGAAATTCTCATTAAAAATACAGAAGATCAGCGAATTTTATGTGTCCTTTCTCTGAATCTTTCTCTCCTCCCCACTTTATGACATTCCATTTTATACCCTTTTAGATATCCATGTTTTTTTCATTCGTTATTTAATCATTCATTCTCCACTTCCTCTGTGTAATTTTTTTTGATTTGTTACTCCTTTTATTTAAGAGGCAATTTCAAATTATGAATGGGAAATTAATTACAAAATACTACTGATGATTTACAAAGACATCTTGGCTATTGCCTAATACTTTGTCCTTATCTTTATAGAGATTGGTTTTTTAAAATAAATATTCTGATCCTATGAAAAGCATTTCAAATACCATGTATTTCTATGTAATAGTCATCCTATTTAAATGTTAATAAAATCTGTTTGCATGCAGATTAAAAAAATCAAAACATGAAAATATCAAAATGCCAAGTTATAATACAGTGTTACAAGTGGATTAAAGTATAAAATGAAATCATAATACCAAGGCTTTTTTCCTAGTTTATGAAATCTTCAGTTTAGTGAAGCTTAAATCAAGACCTAAAAATATTTGGAATTGTAACTAAGTTACAAACAAATAAATGGTCTGCTCCCAGAGATCAGGAGTCTAATTGGAATTATTGACTCTCCATGGAGAGTCATTCTGAACCTCTGTGTAATTTTTTTTTTTTTTTTTTTTTTTTTGCGGTACACGAGCCTCCCACTGCTGTGGCCTCTCCCGTTGCGGAGCACAGGCTCCGGACGCGCAGGCTCAGCGGCCATGGCTCACGGGCCCAGCTGCTCCGCGGCATGCGGGATCTTCCCGGTCCGGGGCACGAACCCGTGTCCCCTGCATCGGCAGGCGGACTCTCAACCACTGCGCCACCAGGGAAGCCCTGTGTAATTTTTATATAAAGATGAAGTTGCAGGAGCAGATCATAGGTTAATAGGAAAAATGAACTATTAAACTGCACAGGTTAAGAGTCAGATTCATGTCTGAGTTTGACTGATTTGAAAGTCTGTGTTCATTTCCCTCCTTCCGCTCTTCCTTCTTTCCTTCCTTCCTTCCATCCTTGCTTTCTTTTTTCCTTTTTTTAAGGAGGGGGGAGAGTCTACACATTAAATAAATGTATGCTAAAATGTTTAAATGTAATAATAAAATACTCTGACAAAAAAGTTAAATCATGTTTGAAAAGAGGAGACTGTTTCCGTCAGGTACCCTAACTCAACCGGATGAGCTGCCCCTGGTGCTGAGGGTTCCACATCACATAGAATTACGTTAAATCCCTTACAGCAGTGTGAAAAAGAACTCACACTAAGAACACAGCAGAAGACATTGAGAAAAAGCTTCTGAGCAGGAAAAGTCAAGAGAAGGTTTCAAACTCTACGTGAAATTACCTCTTTTCTTTTGGCTTTAGCTGCAGGAGAGGACAGACGAGAGTCAAGGAAGGCATCTTCCTAATTGGCTCCTGCAGCCTGAGCAAACTGAATAGCCCAGAGACTGAAAGATGTTTATTATACAGAATTGGCTCATGTGATTATGGATGCCAACAGGTCCCAAGATCTGCAGGGTGAGCAGGCAACCTGGAGTCCCAGATCTGATGATGTAGTTCCACTTGGAAGGCAAGCAGGTTCAAGAACCAGGAAGAGGCAAGGTTTCAGTCTGAATCTGAAGGCAGGAAAAGGGTAATGTTCCACTTCAAAGTCAGTCAGGTAGGAGAAATTCTCTCTTACTCTGGGGAGATTCAGCCTTTTTATTCTAATAAAGTCCTCAACTGATTGGATGAGGCCCATTCACATTAGGGAGGTCAATCTGCTTTACTCAGTCTACCAATTTAAATGTTAATCTCATCCAAAAACATTCTCACAGAGACACACAGAATAATGTTTTACCAAATATCTAGGAACCCTGAGGCCCGGTCAAAATGACACATAAAATTAACCATCACAGGAGAAATAGGTGAAAAGAAGCATTGGTGCTGATTTAAACGCTCCGTAATCCTTAAGACTTTCAGCGACATTGTGGAGAGGAGGAACCAAGACAGTGGAGTAGAAGGACGTGCTCTCACTCCCTCTTGCGAGAACACCAGAATCACAACTAGCTGCTGGACAATCATCGACAGGAAGACACTGGAACTCACCAAAAAAAGATACTCCACATCCAAAGACACAGGAAAAGCCACAATGAGATGGTAGGAGGGGTCTAATCACAGTAAAATAAAATCCCATAACTCGTGGGTGGGTGGCTTACAGACTGGCGAACACTTATACAACAGAAGTCCACCCACTGGCGTGAAGATTCTGAGCCCCACGTAAGGCTTCTCAACCTGGGGGTCCAGCAATGGGAGGAGGAATTCTTAGAGAATCAGACTTTGAAGCCTAGTGGGAATTGATTGTAGGACTTCGATAGGTAGGATTGGGGGAAACAGAGACTCCACTCTTGGAGGGCACACAAAAAGTAGTGTGCACATCAGGACCCAGGGAAAGGAGCAGTGACCGCGGCGGAGACTGAACCAGACCTACCTGCTAGTTTTGGAAGGTCTCCTGCAGAGGCGGGGGGTGGCTCTGTTTCACCATGGGGACAAGGACACTGGCAGCAGAAGTTCTGGGAAGTACTCCTTGGTGTGAGCCCTCCCAGAGTCTGTCATTAGCCCCACCAAAGAGCCAAGGTAGGCTCCAGTGTTGGGTTGCCTCAGGCCAAACAACCAACAGGGAGGGAACCCAGCCCCACCCATCAACAGTCAAGTGGATTAAAGTTTTACTGGGTTCTGCCCACCAGAGCAACAGTCAGCTCTACCCACCACCAGTCCCTTGCATCAAGCCTTTTAGGTAGCCTCATCCACCACAGGGCAGACAACAGAAGCAAGAAAAACTACAATCCTGCAGCCTGTGGAACAAAAACCACATTCACAGAAAGATAGACAACATGAAAGGGCAGAGGGCTATATACCAGATGAAGGAACAAGATAAAACCCCAGAAAAACAACTAAATGAAGTGGAGATAGGGAGCCTTCCAGAAAAAGAATTCAGAATAATAATAGTGAAGATGATCCAGGACCTTGCACAAAGAATGGAGGCAAAGATCGAGAAGATGCAAGAAATGTTTAACAAACACCTAGAAGAATTAAACAGCAAACAAACAGAGATGAAAAATACAATAATTGAAATGAAAACTAAACGAGAAGGAATCAATAGCAGAATAACTGAGGCAGAAGAATGAATAAGTGACCTGGAAGACAGAATGGTGGAATTCACTGCTGTGGAACAGAATAAAGAAAAAAGAATGAGAAGAAATGAAGACAGCCTAAGAGACCTCTGGGACAACATTAAATGCAACAACATTCACATTATAGGGGTCCCAGAAGGAGAAGAGAGAGAGAAAGGACCAGAGAAAATATTTGAAGAGATTACAGTCGAAAACTTCCCTCACATGGGAAAGAAAATAGCCACCCAAGTCCAGGAAGTACAGAGAGTCCCATACAGGATAAACCCAAGGAGAAGCATGCCAATACACATAGTAATCAAATTGGCAAAAATTAAAGATAAGAAAAATTATTGAAAGCAAGGGAAAAATGACAAATAACATACAAGGGAATTCCCATAAGGTTAACAGCTGATTTCTCAGCAGAAACTCTACAAGCCAAAAGGGAGGGGCATGATATACTTAAAGTGATGAAAGGGAAGAACCTACAACCAAGATTATTCTACTCGGCAAGGATCTCATTCAGATTCGATGGAAAATCAAAAACTTTACAAACAAGCAAAAGCTAAGAGAATTCAGCACCACTAAACCAGCTCTACAACAAATGTTAAAGGAACTTCTCTAAGTGGGAAACACAAGAGAAGAAAAGGACCTACAAAAACAAACCCAAAACAATTAAGAAAATGGTCATAGGAACATACATATCGATAATTACCTTAAACATGAATGGATTAAATGCTCTAACCAAAAGACACAGGCTTGCTGAATGGATACAAAGAGAAGACTCATATATATGCTGTCTACAAGAGACCCACTTCAGACCTAGGGACACATACAGACTGAAAGTGAGGGGATGGAAAGATATTCCATGCAAATGGAAATCAAAAGAAAGCAGGAGTAGCTATACTCATATCAGATAAAATAGACTTTAAAATAAAGAATGTTACAAGAGACAAGGAAGGACACTACATAATGATCAAGGGATCAATCCAAGAAAAAAAATGTAACAATTATAAATATACATGCACCCAACACAGAAGCACCTCAATACATAAGGCAACTGCTAACAGCTATAAAAGAGGAAATCAACAGTGACAAAATTAGAGTGGGGGACTTTAACACTCACTTACACCAATGGACAGATCATCCAAAATGAAAATAAATAAGGAAAGAGAAGCTTTAAATAACACAATAGACCAGATAGATTTAATTGATATTTATAGGACATTCCATCCAAAAACAGCAGATTACACTTTCTTCTCAAGTGTGCATGCAACATTGTCCAGGATAGATCACATCTTGGGTCACAAATCAAGCCTCAGTAAATTTAAGAAAATTGAAATCATATCAAGCATCTTTTCTGACCACAACGCTATGACATTAGAAATCAATTACAGGGAAAAAACGTAAAAAACACAAACACATGGCTGCTAAACAATACGATACTAAATAACCAAGACATCACTGAAGAAATCAAAGAGAAAATCAAAAAATACCTAGAGACAAATGACAATGAAAACACGATGATCCAAAACCTATGGGATGCAGGAAAAGCAGTTCTAAGAGGGAATTTTATAGCTATACAAGCCTACCTCAAGAAACAAGAACAATCTCAAGTAAACATTCTAAACTTACACCTTAAGGAACTAGAGAAAGAAGAACAAACAAAACCCAAAGTTAGCAGAAGGAAAGAAATCATAAAGATCAAAGCAGAGAAATGAAATAGAAACAAAGAAAACACTAGCAAAGATCAATAAAACTAAAAGCTGGTTCTTTGTTAAAACATTATCCAGACTCAACAAAAAAAAGAGAGGGGGAGGACTCAAATCAATAAAATTATAAATGGAAAGGGAGAAGTTACAACAGACACCGCAGAAATACAAATCATCCTTAGAGACTACTACAAGCAACTCTATGCCAATAAAATGGACAACCTGGAAGAAATGGACAAATTCTTAGAAAGGTATAACCTTCCAAGACTGAACTAGGAAGAAACAGAAAATATGAACAGACAAATCACAAGTAATGAAATTGAAACTGTGATTAAAAATCTTCCAACAAACAAAAGTCCAGGACCAGATGGCTTCACAGGTGAATTCTATCAAAGATTTAGAGAAGAGCTAACACCCATCCTTCTCAAACTCTTCCAAAAAATTGCAGAGGAAGGAACACTCCCAAACTCATTCTATGAGGCCACCATCACCCTGACACCAAAAGCAGACAAAGATACTACAAAAAAAGAAAATTACAGAACAATATCATTGATGAATATAGATGCAAAAATCCTCAACAAAATACTAGCCAGCAGAATCCAACAACACATTAAAATGTTCATACACCACGATCAAGTGGGATTTATCCCAGGGATGCAAAGCTTCTTCAATATATGCAAATCAATCAATGTGATACACCATATTAACAAATTGAAGAATAAAAACCATATGATCAGATCAATAGATGCATAAAAAGCTTTTGACAAAATTGAACACTCATTTATGTTAAAAACTCTCCAGAAAGTGAGCATAGAGGGAAACTAACTCAACATAATAAAGGCCATATACGACAAGCCCACAGCAAACATCATTCTCAATGGTGAAAAACTGAAAGCATTTCCTTTAAGATCAGGAACGAGACAAGGATGTCCACTCTCACCACTATTATACAACATAGTTTTGGAAGTCCTAGCCATTACAATCAGAGAAGAAAAAGAAATAAAAGGATTACAAATTGGAAAAGAAGTAAAGGTGTCACTGTTTGCTGATGACATGATACTATACATAGAGAATCCTAAAAATGGCAGCAGAAAACTACTAGAGCTAATCAATGAATTTGGTAAAGTTGCAGGATATGAAATTAATGCACAGAAATCTCTTGCATTCCTATACACTAATGACGAAATATCTGAAAGAGAAATAATGGAAACACTCCCATTTACCATTGCAATAAAAACAGTAAAATACCTAGGAATAAACCTACCTAGGGAGACAAAAGACCTGTATGTAGAAAAGTATAAGATACTGATGAAAGAAATTAAAGATGATACCAACAGATGGAGAGATATACCATGTTCTTGGATTGGTAGAATCAGTATTGTGAAAGTGACTATACTACCCAAAGCAATCTACAGATTCGATGCAATCCCTATCAAATTACCAATGGCATTTTTTACAGAACTAGAACAAATCATCTTAAAATTTGTATGGAGACATGAAAGACCCCAAATAGCCAAAGCAGTCTTGGGGGCAAAAAACGGTGCTGGAGGAATCAGACTCCCTGACTTCAAACTATACTCAAAGCTACAGTAATCAAGACAATATGGTACTGGCACAAAAACAGAAATATAGATCAACAGAACAGGATAGAAAGCCCGGAGATAAACCCACGCACCTTCGGTCAACTAATCTATGACAAAGTAGATAAGGTTATACAATGGATAAAAGACACTCTCTTCAATAAGTGGTGCTGGGAAAACTGGACAGCCCCATGTAAAAGAATGAAATTAGAACACTCCCTAACACCATACACAAAAATAAACTGAAACTGGATTCGAGACCTAAATGTAAGGCTAGACACTATAAAACTCTTAGAGGAAAACATAGGAAGAATACTCTTCGACATAAATCACAGCAAGATCTTTTTTGATCCACCTCCTAGAGGAATGGAAATAAAAACAAAAATAAACAAATGGGACCTAATGAAACTTAAAAGCTTTTGCACAGCAAAGGAAACCATAAAGAAGATGAAAAGATAACCCTCAGAATGGGAGAAAATATTTGCCAACAAATCAACAAAGGATTAATCTCCAAAATATATAAACAGCTCATGCATCTCAATATTAAAGAAACAAACAATCCAATCCAAAAATGGGCAGAAGACCTAAATAGACATTTCTCCAAAGAAGACATACAGATGGCCAAGAAGCACATGAAAAGCCGCTCAACATCACTAATTATTAGAGAAATACAAATCAAAACTACAATGAGGTATCACGTCACACCAGTTAGAATGGGCATCGTTAGAAAATCTACAAACAATAAATGCTGGAGAGGGTGTGGAGAAAGGGGAACCCTCTTGCACTGTTGTTGGGAATGTAAACTGATACAGCCACTATGGAGAACAGTATGGAGGTTCCTTAAAAAACTAAAAATAGAATTACCATATGATCCAGCAATCCCACAACTGGGCATATAGCCAGAGAAAACCATAATTTAAAAAGACACATGCACCCCAATGTTCATTGCAGCACTATTTACAATAGCCAGGTCATGGAAGCAACCTAAATGCCCATTGACAGACGAATGGATAAAGCAGATGTGGTACATATATACAGTGGAATATTACTCAGCCATAAAAAGGAACGAAGTTGGGTAATTTGTAGAGACATGGATGGATCTAGAGACTGTCATACAGAGTGAAGTAAGTCAGAAAGACAAAAACAAGTATCGTATATTAATGTATATATGTGGAACCTAGAAAAATGGTACAGATGAGCCAGTTTGCAGGGCAGAGGTTGAGACACAGATGTAGAGAACAAACGTATAGACACCAAGGAGGGAATACCACAGTGGCGTGGGGATGGTGGTGTGATGAATTGGGCGATTGGGATTGACATGTATACACTGATGTGTATAAAATTGATGACTGATAAGAACCTGCAGTACAAAAAAACAAAGAAAAAAAACAATACTAAACTTTCTTTGGGTTATTTGTATGGAAATATGTTAATATAAATGTTTCAGACATTACATGAAATTTCTAAAAATCTTATATGTTCTGGTATAATCTCATAAGTCATAATTGTAGTTATTACTTTAAAATATATATCTCAGAAATAACTAAATTTTCTTGTCAATTGCATTACTATGAACTTTCATCAAATCTTTAACCATGGTTATTTTTAAGTCTTTTGTCATTTACAGACAGTTCTGGGTGTACTTTGATGCTTTTGCAAAAATGTTCCTATAAAAGGGTTTCATCTTCAAGGAATTCATGGAAAAGACTCTGACAAGTACAGGTTTCTGGTAACTGACTATACTGATGAACTGAATGAATAAGCATTTTCAGAACTCAAATGGAAAACTGATGAATTCATAAAAGTGCTAACAAAAGATCAAGATAAAAAAATTAATTACATGGGACTAAGTGAACTGAGGAGGATGCTTATAATTTTTGTGACTTTCTGTTTGAATGAAAAAAAAAAATCCCACAAGGACCCAGAGGCAAAAAGTATACAAATCAATTTTCACTGCAAAGTAAAGGAGCTGTTACAGTGGAGGATTACTGGACTGAATGTCAATATTATGACATAGTGTGAGTGTGTTTCGTGTTTGGTAATTGCAATCATTGTTGCTTTTGTTGTGGTCATCCATTTACAATGCTTGGTGTCAGTTTATTTATCTCTTGTAAAAATAAAATATAGTGTGTGTGTCCGAAAAAAAAAAAAAAGACTCTGAGCAAATCTAAGTTTCATCATGTTCCATGCTAACTAAGATGCTAGGATGAAAATAAACATGTATTAGCTTAAAAATAAAAATAAAAATTGAAAGTAGGAAGGGTTTGCACTGTATTCCAGTTGAAATAAAGTATAATGACTGAGATTCTGACATGCTCTTTTAGTACCAGAATAGCATTTATGCATCAAAATCTGCTTATGAATACACAGTAAATGTAAATGTTCAACTAATCTTGTATAACAAATGTAGCCACTAACTGTTCCTTTACATATATTGAATAGGATCTTTATCTCTTTACATATATTGAATAGAAAATCAAAAGAATCTTTTTTCTAGAAACTTCTTTCCCATTAAAGTACAATTTATTCTGCTAGCAATAAATTAATAAAATGAGGCATGCCTTGTTCTTTCCAAGTCAAAGTCCCTAACTTCATGGAACTTATATTTCACCAAGGTGAGACAGAAATTAAACAAATAATCCAATGAAATTAATCCACAATATATCAAGTGATAATAAATGGGTTCTGCAGAAAAATAAAATAAGGGTAAACGTGATAGAAAGGGCTGAGAGATGGCAGATGTTATAGGTGGTCATGGAAGGCCTTGCCAGTAAAGTGACAACTGAGCAGAAACCCAAAGGAAGTAAGTGCACTCTGCAGAATCCCTAAGGACCATTGCAGACAGGGCAACAACTAGTGCAAAGTCACTGAGGCAGGGAAATGCCACAAATCAGATGTTCCAGAAAATCAAAAAGGCTCCTATGGCAGAGATGAGTAAAGGGGGAGTAGGAGATAAAATCAGAGAGATTGGGGGGGAGGGAGGAGTTCAGATCCCATAGGGCCTTGTAAGCCTTTGTAACTTGCTTTTCCCTCAAGTTTGAGCAGAGGGGTGACGTGATCAGATTTAGAGTTTAAAGCTGTCACTCCGATTCCTAGGTAGACAGTAGACTGCAGGACATTGATTACGTACAGGGAAAACAGTTCAATGGTTATTGTAATAATGCAGATGAGAGGTGCGAGTGACTTGGATGAGAGGGATAGCAATGGAATTAGAGAAAGGAATCGGATTCTGGATATCTTTTGAATGGTTATTCTCTTTGATTCACACTCTTTTCCCCCAGTTATTCATTTTGTAATAAGGCAGATGACTTACGTGAGCATCAAATCTAGTCTACACTATAACATCATCCATGACATATTTCACTATGATTTTTATTTTAAATTATGATTTAAATTTTATCACTGATGGCTAGGTAGGCAGTGTGAGAAACAGACAAGGCGAGCCTAAGATTTTTTTGTGTAAGAAATGCTGCAGTTTACTGAAATGGAAAAGACTTTGGGAAGAAGTTGTCTTGTTTTATTTTGCCTTATCTTGTTTTGTGTGGCGTGGAAATTAGGTTTCTAGTTTTGCATAAGTTAAGTTTGATGTGACTATTTGGTATCCAAGGGAAGCTCTCGTGTGGTCAGTGGAGCCCAGTAAAGGGTGAATCAAAAATAACTGAGTCTACGGTGCTTTGTGTCCACCTAGAGGGGTGGGATAGGGAGGGTGGGAGAGAGGTGCAAGAGGGAGGAGATATGGGGATGTATGTATATGTATAGCTGATTCAGTTTATTATACAGTAGAAACTAACACACCATTGTAAAGCAATTATACTCCAATAAAGACATTAAAAAATATTTTTTAAATAAAAGAAAATGAAAAAAAAAATGGAGCTCTGCACAGACGTGACCCTCAGGGCAAAGAGCCCTGGCATCAACAGTAACAAACACTCTCAAAGCTTCTTATGCACGTTAAAATTTGAAAACCTTTGCCAGAGATTAAAAATAATAATAACTGAGTCTTTAAAAAGCAAATCTTATGTGTACACACAAGTATTCAGTTGTCTCCATTCCTCTTCCCCACAAACACATCGGATTACTTAAAGTCTCTCACCTTAAACACTGCGGAATAAAAGTAGAAATATTAATTGTCATTTCTAATTGTTTAGCTACCAGTTGTTATAGAACTCTGGGGGAGACCCAGCTCATTACTAAATTGTTCATTTAAATCCTAATAAAATGTATTAGGAGTAATGGATGATTATGGGCCAAGATACGATGCTCACATAATTGAGCTGCCCCGTTTGACAACCAATGCCCGGGGTAGAAAGAGTGTAAGGAAACAGTTGTCATGACCCTGAAGGTTAAGAAAGAAAATTAGCTCATAACAAATCTCTGGTTCAGGAGATAACCTACTGTTTTTTCCTTCCCTGCTATTAATATTTTCTCTGTTTTTCTTTGCCTTCTTTATATTTAGAGTTTAATTCACTCTCTTTGTGTGTTTGTGTGTGTGTCCAGGTAAGTATAATAAAGTGGCGTTTGATTGTTTTTATGCTGTCTTGACCTGGTTTCCAGGTCCTGGGTAGAGTCTGGTCAGTTCCCCTTCTGAAGCAACCAATTAAGTCTGCACCCTGACCACTTCCCTTATTGAGGTTTCATACTCTGAACCACAGTGCACTTACCCTAATCTCCATGGGGCCAGGAAACAGAACCAGGGAGAACCCTCCACCTCGTAATGCCCTGGGGGGTCCACAGAAGATTTCAAATTAGCCAGTTCACAGGGACTAAAAATTAACCCAGAAGTTCGCCATACAGAGGCTGCCCCTACAGCTCCAGCTTGCTGTTACCCTGTCCCAGGATAAAAGTGCTTATGTGGCTCTGCCTGACAGTCTTCTTTCATTTGGAGCTGTAAGAAAGAGTTCTGACTTTCATCTATCCAACTGTCAGTGTATTTTGATGTGTCCTGCCCTGAAAAGAAACCTTACGTTTTATAAAAACAGAAAGGAAGGAAGGGATGGAGAACTCTGTTTTTATCCTACTTCCCTTTCTTCATCTCATTCACACTCCTAGAATTCTCTCCTCTTGTATAATTTCTAGATTTTTTCTGCTCCCTTGTCCTTCTCTCTTAAAATGTTCCTTCCTTCTCACTATCTCCTCTCTATAGAAATACAATGATCATAATTCCCTGTGCTCATGAATTTCTGTAAGTTATCTCAAAAGACTTTATAAAAGTTAAAACTAAAAAAAAAATGAGTAAAAAATACTAAAACTTTAATAGAGTAAAAGTGAAAATGTCAGGTATAGAGTGTAAAAGCTTGGAAGTGCTATAACACACACACACACAAAATAATAACAGACACCATAAGTGGGAGAGTAATAAGCAATACCTTTGCATGATATCCATTTTAACTTGAACTACCTTTGACTATTTCTAACATCAGCAATTTTCTCTAGCTCATACATCTTATGGCTTATGAATAAAGTGTGGAGATGGTTTTCATTTGTTAATACTGCTTTACCACTTGGTTGTAGATTTGTCAAAGCGTAAAGTTTACTTCTCGATACTTTTTATTTAAGTTTTCTTAAATTCCAGTAACTCTTTAGAGTTTACCTGCATTATACATTGTTCTTTTTTCCTCCAATATGTGAACACTCTTTTTACATTAAATTTCTCCTTTACACAATTCTTTTTTTTTTTTCCACATCAATCCTCTTTGTGTCATCAGATATTATTTTCAACGTTCTATGCCTTAGGCAGATCTTCCTAATTGCTGCCCGTGTCTGTCATATGCTGAATTAAGAATAATAGCAAGGGAGGTTACCCAATTCTCTTCATTAATGACATGTGTTGGTGCAACTCATAAGGAGATGATTAAAAGCTTCAAGTTTCAGAAAATAACAGCCAAGTTTAAGACCCCAAAAATCTAAGCCAAGAATCAGAAGAGACATCAGCAACTAGTATATGCTATGGTTTTACAGTTTGTGGAAATTATAGGTGTGATGAAATAAAAAAGTTCCAATTTGTTTTGGAACATTTTTAGTTCCTTGTTCATGAATAACTTTAATCTGCAGTTTATTCAGATAATGATACTACATAAAGATATTTTTACTTTTTAGTAAATAAGAACATTTTTACGAAACAACAAGAATAAAGTATGATACAAGAAGCACAGGAAAGATATGCAACAGACATAATGTTTATTTAATATTTTTCCTCAGAATTTTAAAATAATTTATAACATCTCATATACTCAGTCTTAAATATTGCACTAATTTTGCTAATTAAATTTTAACACTTAGTCTTAAATATATAAGCTAGAGACATAGAAGGTAAAGAAATAAGGCTAGGCTCTGTACCAAGAAAGTATATGATTTATATCTTATGGTTTGGTTTAATTTCTTTGCTGAGCCAGCAGAGGAGACATTTATGAGGGCTGCCAGAACATACATTAATTTTTTTCACTGAGGCAGAGTTTACAAGTGGAACCAAATTACGTATGGGAATTATACAGAAGTTCTCACAAATAGAGACACTAATTTTTTCCAAAACAAATTGGTGATTTTCACAGTCTGGGGAGTTTATGATTTCAAAAAGTACAGTCATTTTTGGTTTGGTCTTGTTTTTCAATTTTGGAATTAAAGAGTGGATGGAGACTCTGATAATGTTTTTGGAATGCTTCTTGCTGTATCACAAACTTATCTCAGAGAGTTTCCTATATATATATATTTTTTAACTATTAGGAAATCTTTATTAAGTACCTAAGCTGGGACCATGGGAATACAAAGATGAATTAGAACGACTATTTCCTCTGAAGAATTTTCTATTGGTGAAGGAAAGAGACAAATGCAGAATTAGCTTAATGCAGAGTAAGTGTTAACTATAGATATTAACAATGTAGAGAAGAGAAAACAGAAGCAATGTCAGCCTGTCTCTGGAATCAGGGTAGGTGAGGTTGTGGGGTGAGCCCACCCATTTGGGTGACCCCAATATAAGGTAAGGGAGTTGAGCCTAGGCATGGAGGTGTGAAAATGTACAGTCTTCAGGGAATGAGAGGCAGTCTGGAGAGGCTGGGGATTCAGGTGACAGAGGATAGTAGTGGGGATGAGGCCCTGATCAGAGTTTAGATGGTCTTGAATACCATATTAAGAAGTTTAGACTCTGAATAGCATAACTCAAGTTTCAAGTCAATTAATTTTCTAACAGATTTGGTTATTAATTCAGGGGTATACATCACACAACTACACTTTTTCCTCTGGTGAAAATTTTCATTTTCTGACCACCAGAAATAGTTATATAGCTCTACATTAACCATAACTCTTTATGGTCTATATTTTAGTTTCATAATAAAGATGCAGGGATGCACTTCACATTAGGAAGGAATCTCCTTTATCAGAAAAAAATAGGTAAATTTTCTATTATTTATTAATTATTTCTCATCACTTGGACCTACGAGTTCTTACAGGTTATTTTACACTTATTTAGAAAGAAAACTATTTAAATAATTTCAACCAGAGGGGTTTAAAATATTATTGGACCATTAAGTGATAATGACCTCATAGTATTTGGCCAGGTTTTGAATTAAGCACCTTCACCCAGGTATCACCTAATGCTCCAGTTACTATTGCTGTGTAACAAACCACTCCAGATTTAGTGATGTAAAACAACCACCATGTAATTTTGCTAACGAACTCTATGGAAAATATCAGAGCACTGCAGGGATGGCTCATCTCTGTCCCACGATGTCTGAGGATTCAGGTAGGAAAACTCAAACAGTTAAGGACTGGAATAATCTGTATGCTTTGTCAGTCTCATATCTGGGCTTGGATGACTGAAGGCTTCTCCTTGTGAACTGGCCTTCTCAAAGCATGATGACCAGATTCCTAAAGGGAGTGTTGTTAGAGCAATACCCTGAGAGCAAGCAGTCTAAGAGAACCAGGTGGAAGATGCATGGCCTTTTAGGATCTAGCCTCAGGATTCACACCGCATCCCTTCTGTCATGTCAAATTGGCCACAAGTCCATCCTTTCAATAGGAGGACTGTCAAATATTTCTGGGCTGTGTTTAAAACTGCCATACCTAGTATCTTAATCCTAACTCACTATTGACTATTTGAAGATTTCTTCTCTCTTAGACTGGGTCTTGCTGATGCAGATTCCATTATATTCATTATTTTATCCCTAGGACATAATATGCCACATAGCATGGGTTCAAAAAGTATTAGTTGGAAATATAAACTATTTCCCAAATGCATCTTGCTTGCCTCATTTTTTTTGTCTTGCCGGTCCTGATAGGTAGAATATCCCTTTCATTCCTCTATGAATTCATATATATATATATATATATATACATATATATATGTATATATATATACATATAATATTTGAATGAGAAAGAAGAACTGTCTAATATCAATTGTATATAGTAGCTGTTCTAGGTGCCTTGCAAACATGATTTTATTGAGTCCTCATAACAACTTTATGGCAAATGTTATTATCTCCTGTTTATGAATGAAGGAATAGACTCAAAAGTTTAAGTAACTGCCTGAGGTGAACTTAAAAGCAACAGAAGTATTAAGCCCAGGTGTGTTTGATTCCAAAATTTTGCTGAGCTTAACAAACACTTACTAAACACCAACCATGTATTCGTGGTTATGTTAGGAACCAAAGGTACAAAAACTTAGCCCCTCCTTTTTAGGAGCTCAGAGTCTAATGAAAAGAAGTCTCACCATCAAAGAAAGTGCATAATTTTTTCCACTCCATCACCTTGCATCCCTCTATCCTGTAAGGTACTGTAGAAAGTACTGTGTACATTAAAAATACCATTAAGAGGCAGTCATCCCAATTTCGTTCCTTTTTATGGCTGAGTATTATTCTATTGTATATATGTACCATATCTTTTTTATCCATTCATCTGTCAATGGACATTTAGGTTGCTTCCATGTCTTGGATATTGTAAATAGTGCTACAATGAACATTGTTCTGAATTATGGTTTTCTCAGGGTATATGCCCAGTAGTGGGACTGTTGGGTCATATGGTAGTTGTCAGTCATACAGAGTGAAGTCAGAAAGAGAAAATCAAATATCATATATTAACACATATATGTGGAATCTAGAAAAATGGTACAGATGAACCTATCTGCAGGGCAGGAATAGAGACGCAGCTGTAGAGAAGGGACATGTGGACGTGGTGGGGGGGGGGCAAAGGGGGATGGGATGAATTGGGAGATTGGGATTGACATATATACACTACCATGTGTAAAACTGATATCTAGTGGGAACCCGCTGTATAGCGCAGGGAGCTCAGTTCGGTGCTCTATGGTGACCTAGATGGGTGGGATGTGGGGGGAGGGAGGTCCAAGAGGTAGGGGATATATGTATACATACAGCTGAACCTTCATTGTACAGCAGAAACTAATACAACATTGTAAAGCAACTATACCCCAATAAAACAAACAAACAAAAACAAAACCAACAAACAAAAAAGAGACAGTCATCTCATTCAAAATGGTTAAGCTGGAGCTAAGATGCACAAAACCACTTGAAATGTAATTGGCCTGCGTATTCTTGCCCTTTCTGTGGAGGAGGGACCCTGCACAATGAACCCAGACTACTGAATTCAATCCTTGCGGTAGCAATATACCCAGCTTGGGGATGGATCCAGTTGGTTCATGTCATTAAACATTTGCATCATAAAAGGAACCTAACTTCTACTGAAATGCAGTAAATAGTAAATGACAAATTAACAATCCAACCACAAGTGTTAAAAGAATCTAGAAGTGAAACAGATTACTTTCAGCTGGAATTATCAGGAAAGGCTCATAAAAGAGGTAGGATTTGACTTGCATTTTGTAGCATAGAAGAATGTGTTTCATGTGAAGTACAAGGGAAGACAATGATTCCAGGTACAAGAAACATTAGCCACAGCAGTTGAGAAAGGAAAGAACAAGACTGTTCTGGGCTAGAAATAAGACTAGTTTAGTAAAATTAGAGGTAAGGTGCAGTTTTAAAGGAAACATCATAAAATAAAGCCTGCATATATTTGTGACTATTTTTGAGCTCCTATACTACACAAAATAATATTAGCTCCCTTTCACTGAGTGCTTTGTATTATGCAAAGCTGGTGAGTCTTATTCTGGCCATATATAGAAACAAATGAGTGAGCAGAAATGAAAAAAATAAAAAACAAAGAAAAAAGGAAGGAAGATAGACAAAAGGAAGGAAGGAGGGAATGAAGGAAGGAAGGGAGGGGGAAGGGAGGGGGGAGGGAGAGAGGGAGGAAGGGGGGAAGGGAAATTTTAGAATTAGAAAGCAAACTTGGCAGTGTGCAAATACTACTTAACTAAGCCACGTACCATGGGTAGTGCATAAAGTAGTTTTTGATTTCTGGATTACTGTCTAAAAGAGATGCCATATAAAAACAATTTAGCAAAGTTAGTCAAACGTCTTATGACCCGTTTCCAAATACCCCACCTTTCACAAAATAGAATTTTCCTTTGGCAGTTTCGATTGCCTATGTCTTTTAATGCTGTGCTGACAGTCTTTCCAATGTTCTATCATCTGGGTATCTGATTAGTGTTCATACTTTATGTTCCTCAACCATCTACCTAATGAGATTACAAAATTCAAGAACACATAGATTTAAAGTTGAAAATACTTGGACTACTAGAAGTTGAGTGCTAGATTTAGTGTCCTTTAGGCTATAAAATGTAGAGAAAAATAGGGGAAATCTGGCTGCTAGTACAGGCAATAAAATGTCAATTGATCTTAAAGCACACTGTAGAGGTATTCAGTCATCCTGTTAAAATTAAATTAAGCTCCCCCCCTTTTAATTAAAATCTGTAAATAAACTAAGTAAAATTATCACATCAGAGAGCTAGAGAAGAACATGCTGTCCACTTTAATCACTTCTCATTTTGCAGATTTGCAGATATTAACTGATATTCTGGTTGGGCAGAGGATAAAACACCAAACTTTTTTCTCACTAATGAATACAATAGAATGAATACTGTTTTTAACAACCCAAAACACTAGGAACAGAAAATTTTATTTGAACTAGAAAAAGTTAAGAATGTTATCCTTTAAAAATTATAATTTTACTAACAAAATTTTTTACTATAAAGTTTGGCATTCTTGACTTGCTTAAATTATATTATTGATTGCCATCCCTAACTTTATAATATTTCAATAACATTATTTAGGAAAATATTTATCTGAACATTTTCTCAATACTTCCCATTACACAGTCAAATTTAATCTGCTACATATATATACATGTGTGTATATATATATATGTTTTTTTTTAATCTTGACTTGAATATTATCGCTACCTTCCTCTTTCTACCCTACAATCCTCTCTGTAATTTTATCTTGTTCTGAACTCTTGGCATTTAGCATTTTCTAACGTGCTGAATTGTCCATGGGATACTGAAATGTCTTCAAATGGATCCAGGTTCTACCAATATCCTGATAACAGAGATGTTGCTCGGTTGTATACAGTCCCTCCTCTATGTCCAGCATCAATAAAACAGATGAACACAAAAATTATACCAACTAGGGGAAAGGTGAAGATACACCATATTCTAAGATAACCAGAAACAGGGGTTTTTACCCACTGGATCTGTTTAAGTAGAGATATGCAAACTGTTAGAAAATTACAACATTCATTAATCCACTCAAAAGAAAAAAGGGAAAAGAAATACTAACTATAGCACTTTTGCTTTAAACACCCCTCTTGACCCTTAAGTGGAGTATTTCGCTCAAACCTGATGGAATATTCCCTTTAAAGCTTTCCTTTATGCTTAAAATTTGGTAACTAACTGATAAAAACATTACCAAAAGAATTTTTACATACCCATAAAATGTTCTGTGATATTATGAATTTTGTTTTAATCACTTATTTGGCTTATTTCAGGCAGTTTATTTTGAAATGTTAGGAATCTTTGGGGAAAATACTTGACATTAATGGTATTAACAGACTAGCCCAATCTAAGAACTTAGATTAGGTCTGGAAGTTATTAAAAACAAAAAAAGTTTCTTGATAATTTTTCCACTATATTTGTTACTCAGAGAATATTAATTAGGAAAATCAATTCATCTATTACTTTTTTAAGGAAAGTTTAAAATGAGTTTACATGTGCATATGCATGTATTACACATGCCTATTTTTCTTTGCTTTCCATTTCCTTAGCTTTATTTTTTTATATATTAATTCTCTTAGGACATTTCTGGTTATATGTCTGGAAACTTCAGCCACCTAGAAAAAAAGAAGGTTGGGAAATAATGAAAAAAATGTGGTGAAAGAATTCACATAAAAGTTTTGGAGACTTGAAAATGGGAACAACAGACTCAAAAAATTACTGAACTAGAAAAAAATAGGCCTTCCTGGCAGGTGCTTATATAGCAATATACTGATAACTGTGGGATAAAAATAAAGGCACCCAGACATTATTACAGAGTTCTCCTCCAAGAAATCAAACTTCTAATTCAAAGGTAAAGAGAGATTGTGATTCATATTTTTTCTTTCTGCTTTAGACATTAGAAAAAAATTACCAGTTGTAAAAGAAAAATGAAATCTTAAAAATAAATTTAGTTCAATTATTTACTTCAAGTATCTTCTTAGGAATTTCATCCCATTTACTTTTATACAAATACACACATATACACAGAGGAGGATGTATAATCTGTGTATTGATATATAATGTCAAAACTATATATTATATATTCAATTTATGTCAGTAAGAATCTCATCATTGTCCCTTATATATAGATTTTTTTTCAATAGGTGTCCAAGCAGTGGAAAAAATATAAAAACGACAAGTCAGAGGAGTTTCTTCCAGTGGGACTAATTCAAGTATTTAAGTAGTTTCTGAATATTAGCAATCCAAGAAGTATTAAGTTAAATGTTAAGATTCTGGGAATTGAATTAGAGATTATTTAAGGAAGAGGAGAAATTCTTGTTTAAATTCTTCCCTTTGAATAATTCAATCCATGTTTTTAATAATTCTCATGCAACCAAGATGTCTTCTGGAGTTACCACTAGTATTCACTGATTACTAATTACTAATAAAATATTCTATTACCTAATTTGCTAGTCCAGGGGATCCTGAAGAGTGTGAAGAAAAACAGTAATTTGGGATTAAGAAACAAATGCATAAGAGTTTCCACTGAGCCGTGATTTGCTCTGAGATTTTTTTCCCTCTTTCAATTACAGGCATTAGCTAAAATCAATACCAATCCACGTTCCATTCCAAAGGTAAAGAGACTGCACTCAATCACTTCAATGAGAATATGCACAGTAATTTTGATTCTTTTCTCCATTAAGATCTAATGATTCTTCTTCAGAAGGAATTTTCAAGTCTGAGCACCACTCACTCCCCACCACTTCTTAGTGTTTCCTCTGCTACTTCCTTAGTGAAACTCATTTTGTGCACCTGGACTATTGCAATATTTCTCTAGGGGACCTCCATCTCTAGCCATTTGTCTCAGCTGGCTACAACCAATTCTCCACATTGCTTTATAACATATATGATCATGTCATTCTTGTGCTCCAAAACTGTCAATAGCATCTGAAAGCCAATTGAACACAGACCCTATTCCTTACTAAAGTATTCCAAGGTCTTCACAAGCTGGGTCTATCTAACAAACACTCCTACCATTTTCCACACATGAGACGGGAGATTTTCAGAATTCTAGATCTCACAGATTTATATTCTATCTTTTATCTAGCTATAGATATATGTATATATCTATATATGTGGACCCATAAACACATAGTTTCTAAAATAGGTGTCTAAGATAATTGCAAACTTTAAAATTTTTCCAAATTAAGAAAACACAAAATTGACATTTAACATCACCTTTACTTTACAAAAAAAAAAAAAACTTTTTCCCTTCACTTAAATTAACTATGTTTATGAAAGCACTTCACATTGTTATGTCATTTATTTTTCATATATCACTGTAATAATGATGACTTTGTCATAGATTGGCAGGAGTGTCTGGCAATGACAGGTATTTGGGAATCACTGCACTAGACTAGTCATCATTCCCTAAAAACATACTGATTGATAATATTATGACTCATAGACTTATATTAATTATGAGAATGGTTGAAAACTCAGACGACTGTGTCAGTTAAGGTCTTGGCAGGAAACCAGCACAGTCAGCAGGGATTTTGAAATAACAGGGATGTTTGCAGAAGCAAGGCCAGGGTTAAGGAAATCGACAAGGTATGTTAGGGCATCCAGGGATTAGCAACAGCAGGAAGGGCTGCAGAGAATAATAGGTGGTATCAGAGGCTCAGGGAGGCCTCATGGCATTTTAAAATGAAAGAACCAGAATCCTGATGCCTTAGCAGAGAGCAGAGGAAGAAAACCCTACATCCCTCTCCTCTTTCTGATTGCTAATGCCTCTCATTGGTCGATTCAGTGGCAAGTCAGAGGGCAAGGGAATAAGGCTGACAGAGTCAATAAGGATCAAGCCAGTCCTCTGCACAGAATAGGGAAAGAAAGGAGAAAATGGATGGGGTGACATGGGAAGGACAAACAGAGAATAACTAACCAACTAATTTTCTTCCTGTCCTATTTGTAGAAATTTAAGGCAAGCTTCATTTGAATTGCAGTGCCCTCTATTTTGCCATTTTTCTTTAGCTAATTGTGTTAGAGTGCCTATGTTAGAGCAGTGCTTTCCAATTTTTTTTTACGTTATGGCACTTGTCAGTCAATCAGAGGATTTGGGATGCATACAAACAATTCTGAATTTACAATGGTTCTACTTATGATTGTTTGACTTTAAAATGGTGCAAAAGTGATATGCATTCAGTAGATTCATACTTTGAATTTTGATCTTTTCATGGGCTAGAGATATGTGGTCTGATACTCTCTTATGATGCTGGGCAGCAGCAGCGAGTGACACCTCCCGGTCAGCCATGCAATCATGAGGGTCAACCACCAATACACTGACAACCACTCTGTACCCATACAACCACTCTGGGTTTTCTTTAGTATAGTACAGTGTTCAATAAATGTCACGAGATAGTCAATGCTTTACTATAAAATAGGTTTTGTGTTATATGACTTGCTCAACTGGCTAATGTAAGTGGCCTGAGCACATTTAAGGTAGGTGAGGCTAAGCCATAATGTTTGGCAGTTTAGGAGTATTAAATTCATTTTTGATGAACTTAAGATATTTTTAGCTTATGATGGGTTTAATGGGACAACTCCATCGTAAGTTGAGGAAGATCTATAGGTAAAAGTCTTGGTGAAAAAAATATTTTTTTGCACTCTCTTTGTACTATGAATAGACATGATTCTACATATTAAATTTATATGAAACTTCCCAACAATTAATACTGAATTTTTTAAATTGGAAAATTAAGCTTGCTTTCGTAATTTTTTTTAGTATTGTTTTTTATGCTTGAAATGGTCAGTCACAATTCCTGATCAAGACCTTAACAAAGTTCTCTTCATAATCTTGAGTCACCATTGACTAGAAATGTTGTTGATAAAATAGGTAAAACCATTTTTATAGGCTTTTAAAATTTATAAGGAATGAGATTATATTTAAAGAAAAGCTCTTTTTTCTTTTCTTATGAAGGCAATATGTGAAACGTATACTATGATGATGAAAATGAATTTCAAGTCCAAAAAACAATTCAAATCACTTGTTCCAAAGTTTTAATGAAGTTCTAATTTTCAGAGTACACATGCATTGTCAGGGCAGTCCTTCTACTGCTAGCTTTGAGGCCACTTAAAGTCACATCCACTGCAAATGGAAAGGAGTGTCTCAAATTTGTGAAAACAGACATTTGGAGCCATCATCCAGATCTGTGCCCACAAGGAGATCTCATCCTCTAACCCTTCCTCCAACACCTTCCTCTGAACTCACTAGGGTTTGCCCTGTCCTTGTGGACATCTAGAACTCCTCCATTAACTTCTTGATGGGCTGCACTCTAGACACTGAGTAGATGCCCAGGTGGCAGAGCATGTCCAAAGAAGGACTGAAGAATGGTTATCAGATCTCTCATTATGTCAGTAATGACTCCAGCCTTCCAGACTTCATTCATATGCCCCAAGGCCAAAGGAGATTAATATTTCAGACATACGATTGTAACCTTTACTACTGTACACTGATTGGGAAGCTCAAGACCCAGAAAAAACATTTGCTTAGTTATAGTCAGTTACCTTTATGAAAACAATTCCAAAGGGTAAAAAGATCAACATTGTTGGGTTTTTTCTTTCTTATCAGGTATACAAACTTAATATTTTTGAGATTTGGTATGAGGTTCTACAATCTGATCAGGGACTAGTTATAATAACATAGGATGCAGGACAAGGCCATTTGTTCCTGGAAACTTGTCAGATTACCCTATACCTGTCTAACATCCTCTGTCCATTATAATTCATTTGATGATTTCTCCCCTTCGTAAGGGAAATAAGTAAAACAAAGAAATTTTGATTTTGTAGAAGGAACACCCAATAAGATCTATAGTCACCTCTAAGAAATATAGTTTGCATTGTCACAAAAAAATGGCAAATATGTTTGCAAAGTTCCTATAAGAAATCTCTCTTCAAAAGTTGTGCCAGCTTGCTATTTATTGTTGCTACTAAAGAACATAGAGAGACCTACTCTTACTCCAGTCTTGAATGAAGTAACAGAGTTAGGATCAGGTGTAATCATTGCCCATAGTATTTGCCCTCGGAGTGACTGTAAAAAAGTCAAAGCACTTTCCTTCCATGAAAAAGATTCTGGAATGAGACAAAAACCCTTCAGGTCCACCCTGCCTGAAGATGCAGAGTCCAGGTCTGCTTGTTCATATAGAAAAATATTATTTCAACAAGCAGAGGGCTGAAATAAGTGTGTCAATATAATATTGAAATAAGTGTGTGAATATAATATTGTTCAAAGTAAAATAAAGGGACATCAGAATACTTTGTTTTCATTGGTCTCCCAGCTCCATAGTGTCCTATAATTTCCGACTTAATGCATATCTTAAAATAACTAAAAAATTAGACCTAAACTAGAGCATGGAATGAACTCGATTTTTCAAGTCTTAATACTCCATTGGAAAAGACTGCAATAAAAACGTCTCAGGACCAACAGTGAATATTGCAGCATCAAGCTGTACGTTTCTTTGCTAAAATTTTCTCTACCTCTGACCATAGGGTGTTGGTGGTTGCTCTTTTATATTAGGGAGGAGTACAATTTGGAGAAGACATGGGAAGATGTACACTTTGGAGGCTTATATAACATTAACAACAATAGCCAATGTTTACTGAGTGTTTATATGCACCACATACCACACAATGTTCTAAAGGGCTGGTATTAGTTGGGTGCATTTAGTTGAAAGCAATAGAAAATGAAACTTGCAAGAAAAAAAATTGGTAATATATAGGGTTATAATCTTAAACAGGGTTAGTTTGAGAGTTGTCTTAATACAATGTATTCCTTGTGATTATGAGATTCTATTGGCTCAGGGAAGAAGAGGGCTATGGTAGCTTTGGGCCTCATATAAATATACAACATCAAGAGGAAGAAACAATCTCTTAAGCATGCTTGATACCCAGCTTGTATACAACTACATTGTCTAATATGACTATCTCTTCATATTGGTGAATGTGCATGATCTACCAACTCTGAAAAGAAAAGTAATCATCTAGGCCTAACTGATTGGAATTGATTCATCTGGCCACTTCTGAACAAATGTGTCATTAGAAAATGCTGAAGATTGGTTCAAGATGGCGGAGTACAAGGACATGCTCTCACTCCCTCTTGCGAGAGCACTGGAATCACAACTAACTGCTGAACAATCATCAACAGAAAGACACTGGAATTCACCAAAAAAGATACCCAACAACCAAAGACAAAGGAGAAGTCACAGTGAAATGGTAGGAGGGGTGCAATCACAATAAAATCAAATCCCGTAACTATTGGGTGGGTGACTCACAAACTGGAGAACACTTATACCACAGAAGTCCACCCACTGGAGTGAAGGTTCTGAGCCCCACGTCAGGCTTCCCAACCTGGTTCTGAGCTCCACGTCAGGCTTCCCAACGGGAGAAGGAATTCCTAGAGAATAAGACTTTGAAGGCTAGTGGGATTTGACTACAGGACGTTGACAGGACTGGGGGAAACAGACTCTCCACTCTTGGAGGGCACGCACAAAGTAGTGTGTGCATTGGGACCCAGGGGAAGGAGCAGTGACCCCATAGGAGATAGAACCAGACCTACCTGCTAGTGTTGGAGGGTTTCCGGCAGAAGCAGGGGGTGGATGTGTCTCACCATGAGGACAAGGACTGGCAGCAGAAATTCTTGTAAGTACTTCTTGGCATGAACCCTCCCAGAGTCCGCCATTAGCCCCACCAAAGAGCCCAGATAGGCTCCAGTGTTGGGTCACCTCAGGCCAAACAACCAACAAGGAAGGAACCTAGCCAAACCCATCAGCAGACAAGTGGATTAAAGTTTTACTGAGCTCTGCCCACCAGAGCAACAGCCAGCTCTACTCACCACCAGTCCCTGCCATCAGGAAACTTGTACAAGCCTCTTAGAGAGCCTCATCCATCAGAAGGCAGACAGCAGAAGCAAGAACAACAATCCTGCAGCCTGCGGTACAAAAACCACATTCACAGAAAGATAGACAGGATGAAAAAGCAGAGGGCTATGTACCAGATGAAGGAACAAGATAACACCCCAGGAAAACAACTAAATGAAGTGGAGATAGGGAACCATCCAGAAAAAGAATTCATAATAATAATAGTGAAGATGATCCAGGACCTGGCAAAAAGAATGGAGGCAAAGATCGAGAAGATGCAAGAAATGTTTAACAAACACCTAGAAGGATCACAGAACAAACAAAGAGAGATGAACAATGCAATAACTGAAATGAAAAATACACTAGAAGCAATCAATAGCAGAATAACTCAGGCAGAAGAACGGATAAGTGACCTGGAAGACAGAATGGTGGAATTCACTGGTGCAGAGCAGAATAAAGAAAAAAGAATGAAAAGAAATGAAGACAGCATAAGAGACATCTGGGAAAACATTAAATGGAAAAATATTCACATTATAGGGGTCCCAGAAGGAGAAGAGAGAGAGAAAGGACCAGAGAAAATATTTGAAGAGATTATAGTTGAAAGCTTCCCTCACATGGAAAAGGAAATAGCCACCCAAGTCCAGGAAGGGCAGAGAGTCCCATACAGGATAAACCCAAGGAGAAACATGCCGAGACACATAGTATTCAAACTGGCAAAAATTAAAGACAAAGAAAAATTACTGAAAGCAGCAAGGGAAAAACAACAAATAACATACAAGGAAACTCCCATAAGGTTAACAGCTGATTTCTCAGCAGAAACTCTACAAGCCAGAAGGGAGGGGCATGACATATTTAAAGTGATGAAAGGGAAAAACCTACAATCAAGATTACTCTACCCAGCAAGGAACACATTCAGATTTGATGGAGAAATCAAAAGCTTTACAGACAAGCAAAAGCTAAGAGAATTCAGCACCACAAAACCAGCTCTACAACAAATGCTAAAGGAACTTCTCTAAGTGGGAAGCACAAGAGAAGAAAAGGACCTACAAAAACAAACTTAAAACAATTAAGAATATTGTCATAGGAACATACATATCGATAATTACCTTAAATGTGAATGGATTAAATGCTCCAACCAAAAGACACAGGCTCGCGGAATGGATACAAAAACAGGACCAATATATATGCTGTCTGAAGTGGGTCAAGAGACCCACTTCAGACCTAGGGACACATACAGACTGAAAGTGAGGGGATGGAAAAAGATATTCCATGCAAATGGAAATCAAAAGAAAGCTGGAGTAGCAATACGCATATCAGATAAAATAGACTTTAAAGAATGTTACAAAAGACAAGGAAGGACACTACATAATGATCAAGGGATCAATCCAAGAAGAAGATGTAACAATTTTAAATATATATGCACCCAACAAAGGAGCACCTCAATACATAAGGCAACTGCTAACAGCTATAAAAGAAGAAATCGACAGTAACACAATAATAGTGGGGGACTTTAACACCTCACTTACACCAATGGACAGATCATTCAAAATGAAAATAAATAAGGAAAGAGAAGCTTTAATAGACACAATAGACCAGATAGATTTAATTGATATTTATAGGACATTCCATCCAAAAACAGCAGATTACACTTTCTTCTCAAGTGCGCACGGAACATTGTCCAGGATAGATCACATCTTGGGTCACAAATCAAGCCTCAGTAAATTTAAGGAAATTGAAATCATATCAAGCATCTTTTCTGACCACAACGCTATGAGATTAGAAATCAATTACAGGGAAAAAAACACAAACACATGGAGGCTAAACAACACATTACTAAATAACCAAGAGATCACTGAAGAACTCAAACAGGAAATCAAAAAATACCTCGAGAAAAATGACAATGAAAACATGACGATCAAAACCTATGGATGCAGCAAAAGCAGTTCTAAGAGGGAAGTTTATAGCAATACAAGCCTACCTCAAGAAAAAAGAAAACTATCAAATAAACAACCTAACCTTACACCTAAAGGAACTAGAGAAAGAAGAACAAACAAAACCCAAAGTTAGCAGAACGAAAGGAATCATAAAGATCAGAGCAGAAATAAATGAAATAGAAACAAAGAAAACAATAGCAAAGATCAATAAAACTAAAAGCTGGTTCTTTGAGAAGACAAACAAAACTGATAAACCATTAGCCAAACTCATCAAGAAAAAGAGGGAGAGGACTCAAATCAATAAAATTATAAATGAAAACGGAGAAGTTACAACAGACACCGCAGAAATAAAAAGCATACTAAGAGACTAACTACTACAAGCAACTCTATGCCAATAAAATGGACAACCTGGAAGAAATGGACAAATTCTTAGAAAGGTATAACCTTCCAAGACTGAACTAGGAAGAAATAGAAAATATGAACAGACCAATTACAAGTAATGAAATTGAAACTGTGATTAAAAATCTTCCAACAAACAAAAGTCCAGGACCAGATGGCTTAAAAGGTGAATTCTATCAAACATTTAGAGAAGAGCTAACACCCATCCTTCTCAAACTCTTCCAAAAAATTGCAGAGGAAGGAACACTCCCAAACTGATTCTATGAGGCCACCATCACCCTGATACCAAAACCAGACAAAGATACTACAGAAAAAGAAAATTACAGACCAATATCACTGAAGAATATGGATGCAAAAATCCTCAACAAAATACTAGCAAACAGAATCCAACAACACATTAAAAGGATCATACACCATGATCAAGGGGGATTTATGCCAGGGATGCAAGGATTCTTCAATATATGCAAAGCAATCAACGTGATACACTATATTAACAAATTAAGGAGTAAAAACCATACAATCATCTCAATAGGTGCAGGTAAAGCTTCTTAGAAAATTCAACACACATTTATGGTAAAAACTCTCCAGAAAGTGGGCATAGAGGGAACCTAACTCAACATAATAAAGGCCACATATGACAAACCCACAGCAAACATCATTCTCAATGGTGAAAAACTGAAAGCATTTCCTCTAAGATCAGGAACAAGACAAGCATGTCCACTCTCACCACTGTTATTCAACATAATTTTGGAAGTCCTAGTCACAGCAATCAGAGAAGAAAAAGAAATAAAAGGAATACAAATTGGAAAAGAAGAAGTAAAACTGTCACTGTCTGCAGATGACATGATACTATACATAGAGAATCCTAAAGCTGCCACCAGAAAAGTACTAGAGCTAATCAATGGATTTCGTAAAGTAGCAGGATACAAAATGAATGCACAAAAATCTCTTGCATTCCTATACACTAATGATGAAAAAATCTGAAATAGAAATTATGGAAACACTCCCATTTACCATTGCAACCAAAAGAATAAAATACCTAGGAATAAACCCACCTAGGGAGACAAAAGACCTGTATGCAGAAAAGTATAAGATACTGATGAAAGAAATTAAAGATGATACCAACAGATGGAGAGATATACCATGTTCTTGGATTGGAAGAATCAATATTGTGAAAATGACTATACTACGCAAAGCAATCTACAGATTCAATGCAATCCCTGTCAAATTACCAATGGCAATTTTTACAGAACTAGAACAAAAAATCTTAAAATTTCTATGGAGACACAAAAGACCCCAAATAGCCAAAGCAGTCTTGAGGGAAAAAAACGAAGCTGGAGGAATCAGACTCCATGACTTCAGACTATACTACAAAGCTACAGTAATCAAGACAATATGGTACTGGCACAAAAACAGAAATATAGATCAATGGAACAGGATAGAAAGCCCAGAGATAAACCCATGCACCTATGGTCAACTAATCTATGACAAAGGAGGCAAAGATATATAATGGAGAAAAGACAGTCTCTTCAATAAATCTCACTAGGAAAACTGGACACCTCCATGTAAAACAATGAAATTAGAACATTCCCTAACACCATACACAAAAATAAATTCAAAATGATTAGAGACCTAAATGTAAGACTAGACACTATAAAACTCTTAGAGGAAAACATAGGAAGAATACTCTTTGACATAAATCACAGCAAGATCTTTTTTGATCCACCTCCTAGACATGGAAATAAAAACAAAAATAAACAAATGGGGCTTAATGAAACTTAAAAGCTTTTGCAAAGCAAAGGAAACTACAAACAAGACAAAAAGACAATGTCAGAATGGGAGAAGATATTTGCAAATGAATCAATGGACAAATGATTAATCTCCAAAATATATAAACAGCTCATGCATCTCAATATTAAAAAAACAAACAACCCAATCCAAAAATGGGCAGAAGACCTAAATAGACATTTCTCCAAAGAAGACATACAGATGGCCAAGAAGCACATGAAAAGCTGCTCAACGTCACTAATTATTAGAGAAATGTAAATTAAAACTACAATGACGTGTCACCTCACACCAGTTAGAATGGGCATCGTTAGAAAATCTACAAATAACAAATATTGGACAGGGTGTGGAGAAAGGGGAACCCTCTTGCACTGTTGGTGGGAATGTAAATTGATACAGCCACTATGAAGAACAGTATGGAAGTTCCTTAAAAAACTAAAAATAGAACTACCATATGACCCAGCAATCCCACCACTGGGCATATACCCAGAGAAAACCATAATTCAAAAAGACACATGCACCCCAATGTTCATTGCAGCACTATTTACAATAGCCCGGTCATGGAAGCAACCTAAATGTCCATCAACAGACAAATGGATAAAGCAGATGTGGTACATATATACAATGGAATATTACTCAGCCATAAAAAAGAATGAAATTGGGTCATTTGTAGAGATGTGGATGGATCTAGAGACTGTCATACAGAGTGAAGTAAGTCAGAAAGAGAAAAACAAATATTGTATATTAACGCATATATGTGAAACCTAGAAAAATGGTACAAGTGAACCAGTTTTTATGGCAGAAGTTGAGACACGGATGTAGAACACAAACTTATGGACACCAAGGGAGGAAAGCAGCGGCGGCGGGGCGGGAGGGTTGGTAAGATGAATTGGGAGATTGGGATTGACATACATACACTAATATGTATAAAAGGGATAACTAATAAGAACCTGCTGTATAAAAAAATAAAATAAAATTCAAAAAAAATTTAAAAAATGAAGGACAAAAAAATAAAATAAATAAACATCCAAGATATATTTTATAGCACAGGGAATTTTAGTCATTATCTTGTAATAATAGTTAATGAAGTATAAACTATAAAAATAGCTGAATCACTATGCTGAAACTAATATAATATTGTAAATCAAGTATACTTCAATAAAAAGAAAACCATTATTGAGACAACTGTATAAGTTTGAACAGGGTCTGATGATTAAATTATAATAATACATTGATGTTAATTTCCTGACATTGATGGTTATATTTAGCTATGTAGGAAAATTTTCATATTTATAATAAACACAGTATTCAGGGTAATGTTTTATTATGTCACTGGCAACTACTTCTCAGTGTTTCAGAAAAATAAAAGTTCTATATTGTCTCTGAAAAAAAAAAAAAGAAAATGCTATACATCGATAGGCTCAAGGCTGGGTTCCTAAATTAATTACTGAATTAAGAGAGGGGTGGATTAACATGATTGGCTCAAATTGGCCTACCCCTTGAGCTGAGCTGGAGTCAGTACTCCAAATTGCATCTTTATTATGCAAAGAGGGTGGGGGTAATAATAGAATGAATATTAAAAGACAGCCAAAATACCAAGGATGGCATTTCACATTTATTATTTCATTTAATCCTCACCAGAACCCTATGAGGTAAACTTTTTGTGAATGTCTCTTTTTCTGATGCTTAGTTGTTTATGATGCTTAACTCTCATGGTTTGATTGATGTATTTTAATGAAATCTCCCGAAATCTGGCCTTTCAGTCTCTGTCCTAATTTACTGTATCCCAGAAATTTAGGAATCATAATGAAGATATGGGAGATTCGTACTAGTATTTGTAGCACACACTATACACGTTAACATCCTTATGTTATTTTTCTCACTTGCATTTTCCTGTATTTCACGATAGTTTAAGGCCTAACTGAAGTATCAGTCCTTTGTAAAGCCTTCCTTGAACTCTCCTGTCAATTTATATCTGGTCTCTCATAGCATCATTCTTAGAATTTTTTAAACACATAAAATCTGAATTGCACTATAGTTCAGTGTTTTTGTGCCCCTTCCACCCCTGCCTCAAGAATGTAGTTTTCTTGAAGCAAAGGACCTTGTCAAAATCATTTTTTCAATCCCTAATACTTTACATGTAGTAGAAGCTTAATAAATGATCATTGAATTTTGTTGATTAAATGGAACATTGAGGAGAAGCTCCAAACCCTAGGCTTTTCTTTCTTCTAAAGGGGAAAATTTCACAGACATTGTGTTCATTTAATGAAAATAAGCGAATGTGAAATATGCATAAATTTACATATTATAATGCCCAAGCAGGGATTTTAGCTAAAATTTTTTTTTTTTAGCTAAAATTTTTAAAAAGTGGAAAGATCTGAAACTAATCTGCACAATTCCTGCCATAAGGTCTCACTCCCATCCCGACCTGAAGGCAGATTTTTTGGACTTTTTCACCTCCTTGAACGGATTGGGCTCTCTCAACTCAGGTACCTGTAAATTAACTGTTCCCTTGACCTTGAAAACGTTTTTCAACATTCATCTTTGGGCTTTCAGGAGAAAGTCAGTTTCTTACAGAGGGAGGCCTTCCCCATCACCTAAGTCTTGGAGATCCACCTTCGTTATAGCCTCCTATCACATTTGAGGTTATTTGTTTAATTTTGCTCTTAAATGCTAGGAAATGAACTTCTCCACCAGGACAAGGACAACATCTATTTATTTACAAATAAATCCCTAGTACCTTACACTATGTGACATAATAAGTGCTCAATTTAAGAATAAATTGGTGAAGCCTGTGCATTTGCTAAAAGTAGACTGCACATTTGGCTCAAAGTTTCTAGTATCCAACACAAAGATAAAATCAAGTAACCGCTACAGACCAACTGAGAGTTTAGGCTAAGTGATAAATATCAGATCTTAAAACTGAATTAACAGCATGAACACCACTGCTTTATTCATTTTTTAAAAAAAGTTAATAAATGAAAAATGACTCTTCCTGTTAAATTTGTTTCTCTTCTCCTTTTTGTTAAAGCAAAACAAAACAAAACACCAGTTTCGACTACTCATTAGAATACTTTTGCTTGGTGTCTTTAGACTGGAAACAAACTCAGCTCAAATGACTTATTGTGTCATCAACTTCAGTAGATTAGAAATTGTTGTAGGTTTCTGAACAAAACCCCTACAGGTTGGCAGATAAACATCTGTAGAACACATAAATTTGTGAATAATCCAGATAACATTCCAGAAGTGGATTCTTCTTCCCCCTCCCCCTTCCCACAATCTTTAGACAAGCATTTGTTTTTGTTATATGCTGTTAAATGCCACTTAGTTCCATTAGTTGTGTGAAATAAGAGTCAATTAAGTTATTCTGCCTTGAGAATTACAAAACAAAAAACAATAATGAAACTTTGAAATAAAATTTAAGTTCCTTTACTATTTTAATAAAGTATTAATCTTTAAGTTTCAGGATTCAAGTTCTAAAGGATTCAAGTCTAATAATGAAAGGATAAGGTCAAGGCCCAGACTTTAGCATAGTGTCTGGTATTAATTAATTGAAGGTCAGTACCTTTCTACTAAACTGAATTGAACCAAAATTTTTATTTAACTACATTTTGTTATATGTAACAGACCGTGTCTGGCTTTCCCCAATTATGATAAACCTTAACACAGATTCACTCACGCAAAACTCAGGAAACTTCTACTAGAGATGTTTATAAAGCGAAAGGAAGCACGGAGACCTCCGTAACTAACAGCATCTCCCACGTGGCTCCGGGAATTCTCTAATCCTAGCCCTCCCTTTATTCTCCCTCCCGTATGAGCCTCCTCAATATCTACGGCAAAAGTAAAACCAAAAGCACTTTCCCGGGGCTTACATTTCTCGGAGTGCAGGTACCCGGATTAAAGCCGCTGTCAGATTGACAGGGATTTTACCCAATAGCGTTGCAGAGAGGCGTATCGTTTCACCAACACGCCAATCAAGCACGCAGAGAGTAGCCGGCTCCAAGGTGAAGGCGGAAGTAAGGCCCTAGCGCGCTCAATGGAACCGCTCTTGCAGCACCTGGAGCGGTTCTCCGAGGTTCTGGCTGTCTCCCGCACGACCCACGTCAGCACCTGGGACCCCGTGACCGTGCGCAGGGCCCTACAGTGGGCTCGCTACCTGCGCCACATCCACAAGCGCTTTGGCCGCCATGCCCGCATTAGCAAGGCGCTGGAGCGGCGACTGCAAAACCGGTGGAAGCAGCAGGGCGACTCTGGGCCTGCTCCAGCCCCGGGGTTGGCGAACTTCCAGGCCTTGGGGCTCTGCGACCAGCTGCTGTCCCTGCGACTGCTGGCGAACCCGGCCCTCGGGGATGCCTCCTTTCACTACCTGCTGCAGCAGCTCTTTCCGGGCCCTGGCGTCCCGGACGCCGAGGAGGAGTCGCTCCAAGGCAGCCTGGCCCGCCTCGCCCGCCGCCGGGCCGCTCTTCACATGCTGCGCTTCAACGCCTATGGAGAGAACCCGGCCCTTCAGGAGGACCCACTGATGAAGACCCAGGCGGAGCTGCTGCTGAGGCGTCTGCAGGAGGTGGGGGAGGCCGATGCAGGGGGCCCTGGTAGGCTTCTCAGCAGCCTGTGGGAGCGCTCGCCCCAGAACAACTTCCTGAAGGTGGTAGCGGCCGCGCTGTTGCTGCCGCCGTCGTCTCCCCGGCCCCAAGAAGAGGAATTGAAACTAGGCAGCCCCAAAACTCCGGGAGAGGAGGGTCAAGAGCTGCTTCGCTGGCTTCTGGGGAAATCGGATGTCATGGTTGCTTTTTGCCGCAGCCTCCCAGCCGGGCTTTTAACTTTGGTGGCGGGGCGCCATCCAGAGCTCTCCCGGGTCTATCTGGGCCTGCTAACAGACTGGGGTCGACAGCTGCACTACAGCCTTCAGAAAGGCCTTTGGATTGGAACTGAATCCCAGGATGTGCCCTGGGAGGAGTTGTTGAGCAGGTTTCAAAGCCTCTGTCAGGCCCCTCCACCTCTGAAAGATGAAGTTTTTACTGCCCTGAAGTCCTGTAAGGCTCAAGATGGAGATTTCGAAGTCCCTGGTCTTAGCATCTGGACAGACCTGTTGCTGTCTCTTGGGAGTAGTGCGTGATATTGCATTTGGGCAGAGACAAGTTCTCAGCCCAGGCCCCAGTTCTCTATGGGCAACGTTCTGTAACTGAGCAATCGAATATACGGTTTACAAAATTAAAATCCCAGTGTTCTCGCCAAATGTCTTGTACTTTGATGTGTCCAAAATATTATTGTAGGTCCTAATATATAATAGGTGTAATTGTAACTTAATTACAGATATGTAAGTAACTGGCTTGTAGTGCCATGGATTTTCTGTTTAGAGGAGGTAACATTGGAAGTATCCTACCTAAACCCATGGAGTTAATAGTTTGCATTCTAGAAGGCGCATTTCTAATAACGTTGAAAAGATATGTGCTTGTCAAAGAAAATGCAGCTTTAAAGTGACAAACAAGACACCTTTTTTAATATTATTAATGCCTTACTTTTGCAGGTTTTTCTTGGTTTTTTTTTTAAATCCCCAGAAGTGATTTCTCTAACCAACAACATGTGCTGCCAGAAATGGTTTGGAAAGCCAACTGGCCTAGTTGGACTTTAAACCCTGGACTTTGGCCTTGTTAACCTAACGTTCTAACCAATTAACCAGCGTCAACATGTATTAAAATTGTGTTATTCAGAAATTTTGTTTCTCATTTCTGTGCATTGAAAGATCATACAGTAATTTAAAGCATTGACTTAAGAAAAAATTTTACAGCATGGTAAATACAAATATATGCCTTTGGATATTAATTTAGCATTTGATGGTAAAAGAAAACAAACTTCTGAATTAGTGCTGCTTCTGCCATTGACTAGGTTAATAAATCACAACCTTGGTGTTACAGTTGCCTCATGTTGAATGAAGTGTTGAGACTAAAATAGTCAAATTCTCCCACTTTGTCCTTGTTAGCTGCCCTATGGGGACAGTTTAGAATATTTGTTTAGTGTGTGTAGGAACCTAATTTTGTGAGTTTACCCAGATGCTCCACTACCAGCAGAGTGATTGCCAATCACCAAACTTAAGAATGATTTATTCATTTTTATTAGGGGGAATATAACTTTCTGTTCATCAAGATTTTTTTTTCCATAACCAAGTTAGTTGGTTGCAAGATTCTTCTAATTCCAGAAATGGAATTAGAGCAAAAGGAGTTGTATAATCTTGTAGAATTTTTTATTCTATAGTGAAACCTGGAGTAAACTACTGTTCTGCTAGCAAGTACACTTTTCCAGATGATCCTGGGTTAACACAAGCAAGTTTGTATTTCCTGTGGTTTGATTCCTTTTTCTAGCTCTAATCCATGTAGACCATCTTTTAGATTTAATTTGCCATTAATGCAGGAAGAAAGGCAATTCCTTCTGTTAGTTACCTGAAAGTCTTTTTTCAGGAAGCATAACCCAATGAAGAGTTCTGCCCACACAAGTCATAATATTGACCCATAAACCTAAGTCCCATAACCCTAACCTTTAGCTTTAAAGAATGACAGTTTGTAAACTTATTTCCCTATTTCTGCTGCAACATTGCACACTCTTTTTCAAGATAAAATGGTAAAAATTGTTATAGACTTCAGTAAAAAAAAATTTTTAATCTATTTTTATACTCACCATATCTTATTTTAGGCTCCATGCTATGTTCATTGCACAGATAACCATATTTAATCTTCACATCAAGACTGTATTGTTATAAATCAAGATACAAGCTAAAGAAGATTAACTACAATGCCCAAGGGCACACAGAAAATAAGCAACATGAGAGCAGAAGCCAATCTGTTACGTTTTTCCCCCAGAGCCTAGCACAGTGCCTGGCATGTGGTAGATACTCCAAATGTTTGAATAAATGAAGCCAGGATTAGAACCTTAATCTATATTCTTAACAACAGTAAAATTTTTTTTTTTTTGACCATGCCACATGGCTTGTGGGATCTTAATTCCCAGAGGAGGGATCGAACCTGGGCCCAGCAGTGAAAGTCCCGAGTCCTAACTACTGGACCAGCAGGGAATTCCTCTTAATCTGTATTCTTTATCTTGTTTTAAACAAAGTTAAAGGCTTGAAGAGGTGTTATTGAATATAGAAATCTTACTATCACTCTGAATCTATAGGAAGAGAGAAAAAATGAGAGGAAGAATGGGAAATTGAATAAATAAATTCAAGATTCTTATGAGCCAGCAGATAAAATGACTGCATGTGCCTGTTGTTTTTTGTTAGTATTAGTTGAGGACAAATATCTCAATGCTTTCTGAAAACTTCCCTTGGACTGAGTGTATATTTATTGAGTATATTAGAATGTTTTAAATCTAAATGCTGTTGTCCATGTGCTGGCTGCTTATTAAGGTTCTGATTCCAATGGAAAATGTGTAAGATTTGGCTTTGAGTACATGAATAAGGCTATGCATTTGTATGGTGTCATACAGTATACAAAGTTTTGCAATTAAATCATCTTAGCAGAACCTCTTAATATAACTGTAAGACAGGATAATGTGCTGTGAACTTCAAGTTTTATTAAGGAGTTGTGACTACAGGTAGTGATTTGTCCAGTATTTATATGACTCTTGAGTGGTAAGGTCACCAAGGATATGGATCTTTTCTAACTTACATTCACTCCACAAATCTTTTCTAGGGAGGTAGATTGCTGATTTGAAAACCAATACTGTATTAAAAAATTTTAAATGTCTGTATCATCAATGTATACTCTAACAGGGACTGGCACATGGGAGAAATTATATTTATCAAATATGGTTTAAATTTGGGTTATTATCTACTACTATAACTTTTACCTAGTTATTTCACTGTAGGAATCAGAGTTCATTTATCTATGAAACAGAAAAATTCCACCCTTTTGAACTGCTTAGCACAATTAAAAGATAAAATGATAATGCATATGAAAATGATGTCAGAAATTATAAACAGGCCGATTCATCTATTTTCTCTTCTTTAAATTGATAAACATATAAATAAATGTAAAATATGATTCACACAATGAATTAGTATTTATGAAAAGCAACCATACCTGAAGGTGTAATAAGAACTGAGACTCATCATTAAGATTTGACCATTAAAATAAATTTGAAATAAAATGAGGAGTTTAATATTTTAATACACTTTTATTGGATAAATAATATGGTAACAATATTAAAGGAATACCCTATCGCATTGGCACTATTTTCATTTTTGTGTATTCCTATCCATCTTTTGGTCACGTGTCTGCTATTTCCATACCTGTAATTAATGTATATAACATCTCTAGATTTTATCAAGTTATCAAATATTTTTATGTTTAGTCTTTAAAAATAAAGGAAAATATGTACTTATTAGAAAGTAAGTCCTCAATAAATGCTAGTTAAATGCTTTTCCTATGTTTAATGAGATGAAAATGTTGAGGTCTTTTTTCTTTTCTTTTTCTTTTTTATTATTTTTTTTTTGCCCACACACGTGGCTTGCAGGATCTTAGTTCCCTGACCAGGGATAGAATCCAGGCCCGTGGTAGTGAAAGTGCCAAGTCCTAACCACTGGACAACCAGGGAATTCCCTCTTTTTCTTTTATTATGTTAACTTTTCTAATGATAATTTGTCGTTGCTTTTCAGAGATGCTCAGTCAAATGTATTAAATTTTTAATATTCTGTTCAATTCAGCTTATATTTTATTTAGATTTTTGATTCTGAGTTCATGAGTGAGATTGACCTGTAATTTTTTATTCTTATATACTTTTGTTTGAATTCAGTATTTTACTGGCCATATAGAATGAATTAGAGACTACTCTTTTTCTTATTGTCTGTGAGAGTTTTATAAAATTGGAATGAACAATTCCTTGGGAGTCTTATAGAATTATTCTGTAATACAATCCAAACCTGATTTTTTTTTAATTGAATGACTTAACTACATTTTCAATTTCTTTATGGCTATTGGAACAAAATTGTTTCTTACCTTTTTTATCACTAGTGTTTTCCTACCTTTTTATCACTAACACACCTACAATTCTGTTTCATTTTTATTCCTTTTTTTCCTCTTTGTCTTAGCTTTTCTTGATTTGTCTTCCCAAGTGTTATCTATTACATAATTTTTCCCAGTGAATTAAGTTTATTATATCACTTTTTCTATTTCAAAAATTTATGTTCTTATTTTATCTATTTTCTTCTTTGCTTTTATTCTGCTGTTCCTTCCTTAGTTCTTAAACAAAGTCATTTAGCTCATTTGTAACTTTTTTTATTATGTAAGTATTTAAATTGCCCTTTAAATTTTGCTTTCACTGCAAGTCTCTTGTTTTGATATTTAACATTTTCATTATCATTCAGTTCTAAGTATTTATAGCTTAGTTTCCACAATGATTTCTTCTATAATCTATGGATTACTTAAAATTGTTTTTTAAATTCCTCAATGGATAAATATTCTTAAAATTATCTTTTTGTTATTCTTTTCCAAATTAATTTATTTTTGTCAGAAAATGTAGTTTATATGATACTGAATCTTTGATATTTATTGATACTTGGTTTATTGTCCAAATAAGTGGTCAGTTTTTATAAATGTGCTGCATGTACTTGAAAAGAATGTGTTTTCTCTAATTTGGGGACACACATTTCTACATATATATTTTAAATTAACTTTGTAAACTTTAAAAAAAATTATTCTGCATATTTACTACTCCTTTTCTGTTTGTCCTATCAAATAAGTGAGGGAGCAGTGCTGAAATTCCCCACTATGTTGGGAAAGTTGGACAGCTGCATGTAAATCAATGAAAGTAGAACACACCTTCTCACCATACACAAAAATAAACTCAAAGTGGCTTAAAGACTTACATATAAGACATGACACCATAAAACTCCTAGAATAGAACATAGGCAAGACATTCTCTGACATAAATTATACCAGTGTTTTCTTAGGTCAGTCTCCCAAGGCAATAGAAACAAAAGCAAAAATTAGCAAATGAGACCTAATCAAACTTACAAGCTTTTGCACATCGAAGGAAACCATAAACAAAATGAAAAGAGAACCTACGGACTGGGAGAAAATATTTGCAAACTATGTGACTGACAAGGGCTTAATTTCCAAATTATACAAATAGCTCATAAAACTCAATAACAAAAAACCAAATCAAAAAATGGGCAGAATGGGCTTCCCTGGTGGCACAGCGGTTGAGAGTCTGCCTGCCGATGCAGGGGACACGGGTTCGTGCCCCAGTCTGGGAAGATCCCACATGCCGCGGAGCGGCTAGGTCCGTGAACCATGGCCGCTGAGCCTGTGTGGCCGGAGCCTGTACTCCACAACGGGAAAGGCCACAACAGTGAGAGGCTCGCGTACCGCAAAAAAAAAAAAAAAAAAAATAAAGTGGGCAGAAGACCTAAACAGACATTTCTCCAAAGAAGACATACAGATGGCCAATAGGTACATGAAAAGATACTCAATATTATTAAAGAAACGCAAATCAAAACTACAGTGAGGCCCCACTTCACACTGGTCAGAATGGCCAACATTAAAAAGGCTACAAATAACAAATGCTGGGGATGGTGTGGAGAAAAGGGAACCCTCCTACACTGCTGGTGGGAATGTAAACTGGTGCAGCCACTGTGGATAACACTATGGAGGTTCCTCAAAAAACTAAAAACAGAGTTGCCATATGATCCAGCAATCCAAGTCCTGGGCATATATCCAGACAAAACTACAATTTGAAAAGATGTATGCACCCCTATGTTCATAGCAGCACTATTTACAATAGCCAAGACATGGAAACAACCTAAATGTTCATCAACAGATGAATGAATAAAGAAGACGAGATGGAATATTACTCAGCTATAAAAAAAAGAAATAATGCCTTTTGCAACTACATGGGTGGACCTAGAGATTATCATACTAAGTGAAGTAAGTCAGAAGGAGAAAGACAAATACCACATGATATCACTTATATGTGAAATCTAAAATACGACACGAGCATATCTATGAAACAGAAGCAGACTCATAGACATAGAGAAGAGACTTGTGGTTGTGGGGTGGGGAGGGTTGGATTGGTATGTTTGAGACTAGAATGTATAAACAACAAGGTCCCCTATCATATAGCACAGGGAACTATATTCCATATCCTGTAATAAACCATAATGGAAAAGAATATGAAAAAGAATATGAAAAAGAATATGTATATGTATAACTGAATCACTGCTGAACACCAGAAACTAATACATTGTGAATCAACTATACTGCAATTTAAGAAAATTCCCCACTATGATCTTGGTTCAAGAAACTTTATCAATTATCGTTTTATATATTTTGAGCAATTTCATGATATGCAGGCAAATTCAGAATTGTTATATCATCTTAATGAATTGAACTTTTTATTTTGTAATGACATTTTCTGCTTTAAAATCTTTTTTCTATTATTATTATCATTATTAATATGACTGGACTTTTTTCTGCTACCCTACTTTGTGCTTTCTATTGATATTTGTCTTGACTTTTCTGCTTAATTTTCTTTCTCAGTTCTTTTTAATTTCCTGAATTTTTTTTTGTCTTCCTATTCCATTTCTCCCTCTGCTAATTGAGATGCTATATTCTATACCTAAGCTTTTCCTCTTGAAACTTTTACCACATTTAACTTAAAAATATCTAAAATTAGTTCGAAATCTTTATTTCCCTTTCTAACAATACAGTGGGCCTTAGAAACCTTTAACCCTGATCTCATCTCCCAACTCACAAGTTATTAATTTATTCATTTTTAGTTTTGTTCTTTACAAGAAAATTTCCAACAAATTAGAACACT
The DNA here is from genome assembly GCF_949774975.1 of Lagenorhynchus albirostris. Lineage (NCBI taxonomy): Eukaryota > Metazoa > Chordata > Mammalia > Artiodactyla > Delphinidae > Lagenorhynchus > Lagenorhynchus albirostris. The sequence continues at coordinate 33,766,712 of NC_083103.1, forward strand.
TTAATTAATATTTTATACAGACAAGTGTGTTTTTTTTGTTTTTTGGGGTTTTTTTTTGACAAGTGTGTTTTTTTTTGCTGTTGTTGTTTTCGGTACGCGGGCCTCTCACTGTTGTGGTCTCTCCCGTTGCGGAGCACAGGCTCCGGACGCACAGGCTCAGCGGCCGTGGCTCACGGGCCCAGCTGTTCCGCGGCATGTGGGATCTTCCCAGACTGGGGCACGAACCCGTGTCCCCTGCATCGGCAGGCGGACTCTCAACCACTGAGCCACCAGGGAAGCCCAACAAGTGTGTTTTGATTTACCTACATGTTTAAAATTTTTGTTTCCCATTGCTCCTCAGACATTTCCCCTGGGATCAGTTTATTATTTTTTTTTAGAAGTTCCCCTGAAGAAGGTCTCTAAATGGTCTCTTAGTTTTTATCTAAAAATATTTTTATTTTGTCAATGTTCTTAGAAGATAATTTTGCTGTGTACAGGATTCTAGGTTAACATGTTAAAGATAGTAATTCACTCTTTTCTGTTTTCCATTGCTGATATTTCAGAAAGCTGTTGTCAGTCTTCTCATGTTTTTTTCTAAGTGATCTCTTTCTGGTTTCTTTTGAGATAGTCCTTGCTTCAGTATCTGCAGCCACTATAACATATCTAATTGTGAATTTCTCTTTTTTTCTTACTTGTTATGTGTTGTATTTCATTTATCTGTGGAGTTGTGTTTTTCTCTGTCCAGTTTTATTCTAATGTTTCCTTTCCTCCACTTTTTCTAATGTCTCCTGTGACTCTGATCAGGCCTGTATTAGATCTTCTCATACTACCCTTATATCCTACAACCTCTCTTTCATAGTTTTTATCTCCTTACCACTCTATGCTGGTGTGGAAACTGCTGTTACCTCCTAGGATATATTTCCCTATCTTCATTTTAGTAATAATATCTCAGCCCCAAATTTCAGCTAGAAGTGGCCACCCAGCTAGAGAGTAAATTTCCCTGTCTCTCTTGCAGTTGTTTACATGTGGCCATAACACTAGATTTTGACCATTTGTGAATAAGAGGAATTGATATGCACAACTGACATATGAAATCATTTTCCCTTAATGCTCTGTTTGTCTCTTGAAATTAGCTGGAAAGTCATTGTGGTGCTGAAGACTACCTTGAATCACACCGCTGAGAAAGATTGGAACAACTGCTGCAGACAAAAAGATGTGGCCACATGTTCAGGGTGGCAGAACAGAGCCCACTTGCCTCATTTGTCTTATTATATGGGATAGAAATACTTCTCTCTCTACCCTACTCTCTAATCCAAATCACTGTTTTGAGGCGTAGTTGTCACATCAACTTTGCCTATATCCTTAGTAAATGTATTGGTATATTCTTGTTAATTCCCTCTTATTTATCTGGTGTTTAAGCAATCCATTAGGTTTTTAATTTCAACAATATTTTTTTCCTAAAAGTTTTATTTGTTTTTTGTTCCCCTCAAGCCTGCCTGATCATCTTTTATAATCTCATATTATATGTTTATTTTTTGTGATTGCATTTTTTTACATTGTTATTTTATATTCTGTAGTAATAACTTCAAAACCTGAAGTCCTTGGGGATTTAAAACTGTTTGCTGTTTCTGTGATTCTCACTCATGGTGATTTGTTTCTTTACATACTTCTGTACATATATTGTGAGTTCCCATTTATTTGATTTAATCTATGGAAACCTAGATATCTAAATAGGGTATTCTTTCCCCGTGATGGCATTTTCAATAGTTCCTGTCAGAAATAGTGAACACCTGTAACCTAGGCCACTTTGGCAAGATTCCTGGCTTAATGCAAGAGGTTTGGCTTCAATTTCCCTACCTTGTGGCTTGCTCAAAGCATAGTTTCCAAATCTGATTTGCATAATACTCACACCTCTCTGTTTTTGGAGAGATATATGTTTGGTGGTGAAAGATAGCCTGGAAATTTCCTTTATTTCCTAAAATTTCAACAAAGCATTAGAAGCATATATTATTGAGAATCTAAATGTTTACAGCAGTTGGGTCTTACTGAACATACAGTCACAGCTTTGCCGAAAGTAGAAGTCCTCATTTTCCCTTTAACCCAGACAGACCTAACTTTTGCCCTCAATACTCCCCTTTAAGAAGTCTTGTCAAGGTCACAAATCATCCCTATGATCCCATATTCGAAGGACACCTTTCTGATCTCAAGTTACTTGACCTCTCAGTAACATTAGACATTTTGACCACTTTCTTCTTTTTGAAACTAGGCTTGAACTTCGATTCTCAGAACTTGGGTGACACTGCTCTATCCTGGTTTCCTCTTACATTTCTAGCTATTTTTTCTCAGTCTGATTTTCTGGTTCCTCCTCCCCTAATCAATCTTTCCTAGGATTTCTCAGAGTTTAATAGTCTGCCTTATCTTTCATGTGTGCTCTCATCCCAGGTGATCTCATCCCTTTTCCACAGTTTTAAATACTACCTGTATGCTTTCAACCGCCCAATTTACATCTGCAACCCAGAGCTCTCATCAGAGCTTCAGGAGGAATATCCTCACTTAAATGTTTCACAAGCCTCTCAAACAAAATATATGCAAAACAGAATTCTTCATATCCCCCAAAAGCCTGCTTATCCCCCTATATTTCTCCATAAATAGCCAGAAGCCTGGGAGTTATTCTTGAATACTTTCTCTCTCCTAACCCTCATATCCAATTTACCAGTACATTTCCCCTTATCTAAATTTGTACTCATTACCCTAATATAGGATAGGGTGACCACAGATTCTTGTTTTCCCAGGACAGATTTGGGTTATGCCTGTTGTCCTGGCATAATTAATACAAGTACAGTATCCTTTTTCATTCTCTAAAATGCCCTAGTTTGGCTGATAATTCGTATATTCACCCATCTATCACATCTCTGCCATTAGCTGGTTTCTCTGCTTGCTTTTTTGCACCTCTTACAATCCATACTCCACCTAACAGCTCAAGTAGTCAACTCTCAGTCATGTTCTCTGAGAAATTTAAAGTCAATGGCAGAGAACTTACACAGACTTTTACTACTACATCTACCTATACTAGCATCTATACCCACATATTTCACCTTCTGTTTGTTTTCAGTCATAAGCTCTTCTATATTAAGCCAATTTCTATACACTCCAGCAGTACAGGAATTCTTTCAGTTCTTGGAGTAGATAGGCTGATCTTTTTCCTGTCTTAGAAACTTTGCTTACATTATTCCTTCAGACAAGAATGTTCTCACCCAGTCCTTCATTTCTCAGCTTAATTTCATTCTCTCACCATAATGTCTCTATCTAGATATGTTTCACTCTGTTATTTTCCTTCAGACCACCCATTTTCCTATTAAATATAGTTGTGTTGTTCATGTGTGTCTGTCTTTTCTACTAGAGTATAAGTTCAGTAAGGACAAAGCTGTTTTGCTTGAACGTCCAAGGCCCTCACAGTATACTGGCATATATTATGTAGTGGGTACCTATTTATGAATGTATAGGACTGGAGCAAACATTTGATTAGAGCATCACCCTTTGGGTCATATGTTTAAGAAGTATACATAAATTTAGTAGTGGCTACATGAAGTACAATATAAATCCAAACAATGAGAGTGGGTTCCCCAATATATGGTAACATTTCCAAACTACAATCAATCAAACGGAAGAATCTTCCAAAACTTCTTTGCTGCATATGAGTTGGATCAACATTCATCAAGGTCAAGATTTAGTTGCTGTGGTTAAGTTACCCAGTTATAGCTCTTTTGTGCATTTTTTTTGAGCTCTGAAATAGTATACTGAAGCTCTAAAGTAGTAACCAGTTTATAAATAGAATGGCCAATCTTCCCTAGCAAATTGTGGATATAAGGTATTCATATTAACATAAATTAGTTAATGCAAATGCTCTAGGAAGAAACCATTGATTTCTCTCAGAACTTAATTGGAAATGATCAATCTCTACATTAGAAGTGTGGCAGTAGCATCATTTATCAGATGCTAATTGTCATGGTGGACCAAGAATACACTTTTGGCTTAGAAATATGGTAGCCCTAAGGGAAAGTAGCTTGAATAATTACAATAATTAATGTGTATACAACTGTCTCTTGAAGCTTCATTACTCTTAATATTGGGGTAAAGGTTTGAGTTCAAAAGAGCTTGCAGTGTTTTAAAGTCTTATTGTGGTTTTATCCTTTTATATCATGAATGACCAGGACTTAAATCTAGGAACATTTTAGATGCAGTAATTCAGAAGTATAAGCATAGGGATATAAAATGTGAATAATCAGTTTATATTTTATATTTATACATATAATACAAATAGCATTATCACATTCTGAATGAAGTCTATAATAATCTCAATGTCAGGCATATATTTGATATTTGGGTTTTACACATCAATATTTAAAATAAATTTATTTTAGAGGCAAATTTGTTTATCACTACAAAAATGTTCCTCACTTTTTATATATATCCTTTTAGTTTGATATTTGTGTTGCAAAATTTTACTCATTTATTTATTCAGTAAGCTACTAATATGTCAGACTATGATTTAATGCACTAAAATGATACAAACCAATTTATTTAACGTATATATTTTTATGTTATGAACCAAATTTCATATTTCTTAAAAAATACATCTGGAAAGCAATATGTGAGGTATAGAGATATATGTGTAGATCGATATTGGATATTTTATCCTCCTTAATTGTTCAAAGCTCTGTGGGATAGCTGTTGAAATAATCATTATTATACCAAGCATTTGACACATTATCAATACTTATTTGGTAAGATATTCTGCTTGAGGCTATGCATGTATCTATGAGCATTGACGATGCGCCAAAATGGAATAAGAATATAGCATACTGTTAGCTTTCACTGAATACAGAAGCACCATGGACAAGAATGGGGAAATGTTCTTTGCTAATCTCAAACACTTTAGGTACCTTAAAAAATGTTAACTGAATTTGAATCCACAATGAATGTTGAGATCAGATTTCAAATAATCTATCACTAATAAATTGTCTACTAAAATGCAGATAGGAAAAAAATGCAGATTATAAATTATAGTTTTTTCTAGAGATAAAGAGACCTCAAAATTCTGTAATAAATATTCTTGGCAGAAAGAGTATGTTTTCTTACCTTGTATTTAAAAAATATTATGTTGACAATCTTTGATGAGCTTCAAAAATATTCAGTAGTCTATGTAAACATTAATAGCCAAGAGTGGGATGAGGTTGGAGGTACACATTCTCTGGTTTGTTTTTCCAATAATTGCAAAAACATGTGTTCCTGACACTGCTGGTTTGAAATTGCTGTTGGAAACATAAAATAAATTACAAGTGACTAACAAGAGCAATTTACAGAAGATACACGATCTAGTTCACTAGTCAGCAGGCATATGGAATTACTATAGTAACCAAAACTAATGGAGAGCAGGCGCCATTTTCTAATTATAGCTAGAAGCACTGGACCTTGTGCACTGTACCAGTAAATTGGTCCCAGTAGATTCAAAATGATTTCACTGTTTGTCATTATAGACGTTAGCAAAGGCAGGATATTTGAAGAATATGGTTTCTGCAATTTGTTAAAGGTATTATACCCATTTTATAGTCTAGTTCTGTGAATGGAATATTACACTTACTATTACAATATTACAATTAAAAGGCGTTTATAATTCCATTTAACAGTTAAAGAAGTTAAAAAAACTATGATTTTTTTTTATGATGGGGGAACTAAAGTATAAATGAGGAGACAAAGGTGGGAAATACAGAAAAAACCTTGTTAAATGGCTTTGTTTTATGATTAATTTTTATAATACAACACTATCTCTGGACAACCTTGAATAAATTCTTTCATAGCTCTAAGCTTTCGTGTTCTTATTTGCAGAATTTTGATGAGAATAATAACTATATCTTTCTTTAGTAAAACAATTAAGACCATGAATATTCAAGAACTTTTAGTAATTCTTTTAGAATAGGTTTACTGGTGTCACATTCTCCTAATTTTCCTTCATCTGAGAATGTCTTGATTTCATTCCTGAAGGATAATTTAGCCACATATAGAATTTGGGCTGACATATCTTTTCTTTCTGCATTTGAGAATGTGCCATTTCCCTCTGGCATTCAGGGTTTATGATGACAAATCTGTCATTTGAATGTTTTTTTACCCTGTAGGCAAAATGTCATTTCTCTTTTTCTGGTTTAAGATTTTTCTCCCTGTCTATAGTTTCCAGAAGTTTAATTATGATGTATCTTGGTGTAGATTTCTTTGGGTTTATCCCTCTTGGGAACTGATCAGCTTCTTGAATCTATAGACTTATGTCTTCAGCCAAATTTGGAGAATTTTCAGCCATTACTTCTTAGAATATTTTTCAGCCCTCTCTCCTTCTCCTCTCTTCCTTAGAGTCCCATGACATGTTAAATATTTTGTTTTAGTCCAACAAGTCACTGAGTTTCTGTCATACTTTTTCCCCAGTCTATTTTCTTTTGTTCACATTGGGTAATTTCTACTGTCCTATCTTTGAGTTCATTGATTTTTGCCTCTGTCCTCTCCATTCTATTATTGTGTCTTTCCACTGAATTTTCATTTCTGTTATTATATTTTTCAATTCTAAAATTTTCACTTTTTTTTTCTTTATGTCTTTTATTTCTTTACTGAAACTTTGCATTTCTTTTTCATTTGTTTCAAGTGTGTAATTGCTCGTTAAATCATTTATATGACAGTTGCTTTAAAATCCTTGTCAGATAATTCCAACATCTGTGTCGTTTCTGTGTTAGTGTCTGTTGATTGTCTTTTCTCATTCTCCAAGAAAAATTTTTGATGGGATGATTTTATTTTATTTTTTTAATCAAAAATGAGAAGAAAAACCTAGCTTCTTGAAGATTTAGTGCCATAGTAGAAAGGAGTATTTCAAAGGTTAAGACCAAGGGCTTTCAGCATAGGGTCTGCCAAACTTTAGAGGCTCAAAGAATGGCCCTGAGTTATCTTTGAAATCCTGAAGTTATATGCCAAATTTGGTGTCCACATGTTCACTTTTATGGAGAATATCATCAGATTCTCAGATGGGTAAATGATACCAAAAGCTTTCTAACTCATGCTGCCCTAGGCAGTACCAGGATGTATAAAACAAATTTCTGTGTCAAAATCAACTTAATCCTGGACATAATCAGTAATTATAATAAAATAGCTAATACTCTTTAATTATTCCTTTTGCAAATACTAATGCATTCAATCTTCATAACAACTCTCTGAGGTGGGATACTATTATTTTCTTACTTTTGAAATAAGAGTTTCTATGGAAATTATGAAGCTTTTTTTTTCTTGAATAAATGCCCTGGTAGTGTAGCCTTTAAAATTTCACATTACACCATAGTATATTTAGAATTATAGTTTTAGTTTCCTATTGAACTTAGCTTTCAAATCCTAATTTCTGCTGATGTCAGAAATTTTGATTTTGCCAGTTTAAGATAATAAAATTTCATGTGATTTAAATCTCAGTCTTCTTTAGATAAATATTCCCCCTTCTGTCCCTGTATTCTGTAGGTGATCTCAGCTCAGGAGGGCCTTTTATGTCATTCTGGCATCTTTCAGAGAAGAGCTTCTGACCTGTGAGCACTGCTCTACTGATATAGCTTTTCTGTTCTTTCCACATGGGTAGTGGTTAGATAACTTCACGGTCACTATTTGATGACTATGTCCACACCTCAGCTGCCTCTGGCAGTACTAATGTCACGAAAAGTAGTCATATCTTCCATCCAGACTGCAGTTTGGGCTTTCCATTTCCCAGCTGATACTAGTGGTTCCTCATGAACCTGCCACCTCATTAGGTTTAAGTACAGGCTTTCAATTATCAGGCATGCAAATAATTTTCACATCTGGTCAATGTCCTGTGGAAGCTAAGTAAAACTCAAGGGGCAGAGAGATGAACAACCTGAAGTCCTTATTCTTTTGGGACCTTCCATACATATATGATCGCATGGGTGCACTCTGCATGACTGTCTCAACTCTGTCTCCAGAGTTCAAGATGGAAAGTGCTGCAAAAGTTCACAAGTAAGTTCCTTCAGCTTTTATTTAGCCAAATCTATTGAGAGATTCCCATGATTTTTCTACTGTTTTGACTGCATGTGGGTGTGAAGGGGGAGGTAAAGTTGGGAGCAAATTTCCACACTCTTCCACACTTACATTTAAATTCCCTTACTCTGTCTTCCAAATCCTCTCCAAATTCCTATGCCTATCCCAGAAAATAATTTTAATCTCTTTTCTATGGAAAGACTTGTCTACGTTCATTCCATAACCTTCCTTCATTATGTAGCTCATTGTATAATCCTATGGTCTGAGTCCTCCAGACATGCACTCTTAATATGCAGGTTCTCAGAATTCAAAAACAGACAAAAACCCACAATAATAGTTTTGAAAAATATGTTTTGGATCCTACTTGATATCATTGTTCAAAGTTGTATCCTCCCTTTCCCCAAGGAAACAAGCATTTCTTGCTCACTGGTGGATAATGTAAATGAGGTCACAAGGAGTATTGGCTATCAAAATATTATAGTGTCATAGTAGGATAGAGTTAGGTTAAAAATAAATAAATAAAGAGGTTTTAGAGTGTATCTTTTAAGAACAAAAAAAAATCCCATATAGATTTATTTTTGATGGCAAGGGGAAGAGAAGGGAAAGAAAGTATAGTTATTCTTGGAATTGAGATTAAAACTCAGCATTCTTCATAACTTCTTGTGTCTCATACATTCACCAAATACTTCTTTCTTAAAAGAGTGACAATACTTCTATGGAAATAGCAGTTTCTAGTTAAATGAACAAAGCATTTAGTAATGAGTAGGGAGTTCTGGGACCCTCAGGGAGAGAGATTCACATTTACTGAGCTTCTATTCTTTGCCAGATACTTTGTTAGGCTTTTTGCTTACATTATTTTATTTAATCACCACCATAACCCTGCAAAATAAATAACATTGTTATTTGTTAATTTTATAAATAAGGAAATGGAAGTTCAAGTAGGTTAAATCAATTTTCTAAGTTCATTAAATTAGTAAGTGAGAGTATTATAACTCCATTCTTTCCAAACTTAGTTTTTTTCTCTGCTACACTGATTTACAACACTTGGACCAATTATCCAGAGTTCATAGAAGAACATTTATAGAGTCTTTGAATTTATATTTCCTTATATATATTCCTAATTAATGGATTCTAATAAGACTCATTAATGAATGCAAGCAGAAAGTCTAGACAGAGATGCCTGTATTAAGCAGGAATAAGATGAAAAGATGTGGTTTGGACAATATACAAAGACACAACAACAAAAGGAAAAGAGAAAAAAAAGAGAGAGAAACAAAGAAAGGGAGGAGAGAGAAAGGAAGGAAGAAAGAAAGAAAGAAGGAAAAAAGAAGGAAGGAAAAGAGAAAGGCATGTAATAAACAAGGGCAGAATTATTCTTGAAGAAAACTCAAGGAAAAAGGGAAATCTTCCAGTGATTCTTCATGCTACAGAAAAACATAATGAGCTGATGAGTTCAAAGAAAACAGAGCTCAAAGACAAAAGATGGAAATGAAGAGAGATGCAAAACTGAAGAAATAATTTGTGAACCAAATAAATCTACTACTATAGAAGTAACAGTAGATTACTATTAATAAGAAAATAAAATTCTACTAAAGAAAATTTTAATTTACTGACATAGAGAAATGTTTGAGATGTGAGATAAAAATATTAATGAAATAAGAGAGAAGATAAATGTGGAGGATATGGATGGTTTAATAAAAGGGTATTTGATGTCCTTGGACTGTCAAATTATTTTGGGATCTCCCCAAAATAAAACAAATAAAGATATGTCAATATTGCCACCATCCAATTGATTTGGTAACCACTGTCAATGTGACTGGACACATTAATTTTTATACTCATCAGCATTGATTTGATTACTTTAAAAGGTGGATCTGTAGACCCTATGGAACTGATTTATGTCTACTTTGAGAGCAATTGCACAGCAATCAGAGACATTTTCTCCCTTGACTATTAATATATATTATAACAGCAGAAGGCACAAAGATGAGAAAAGCCAAAAAACAACAAAAAAAACCAGACAACTGGATGAATGATAAAAACAAAATCTACATATGTTGTTATTAACAATTATATATAATTGACAACCAAACTTTCTTATATATACACACACACACGCATACACATCTAGTTATTTATTTTGTTAGAAGTTGTTTTTCTTAAGTTTAGAAGAAATGACATACTTTTTAATAATTAGATCTATAATTGAAAATGAATTGTCTGTGACTTTGAGATGGAAGTACCAAACCAAGTTCCTTTCAAATATTCTTTTGAGTCAGGAAAGACTGATAGAAAGTAGAAATGACTGTGGCCTTTCTGCAACTGGAAGTTGTAGACTACTGGCTTGTCTTTGAAGATTACATATTGGTTAACATTTTCTATTAGTCATCAAGTAAATCTTTACATTTCCTGGTGTCCAAATTATGGTTAAATACATAAAAATACACAGTGTTAAGGTTAGAAGAAAGAAATAAAAGTGTAACAATTACTGAAATGTCCTATTTTGCATTAAATTAAATACATAGAAATCTGTTTGTTATACTTAAATATTATATTCAGAAACTCTGATGTGAACAAAAATATCTGATTTACAATAGCTTCTTGGAGATATAATTACACATAGTGAATAATTTAAACAGTAACAGTTGCAGAATAACTTTCAAGAAATGGTCACTCATAACATTTTGAAGATAGGATATTATTTCAGTGTTTGTCCCCATAACCATTTCTTCAGGCTGTTCCAAAGGAGATATACAGCTAAGCTTTAACGGAGTCCAGAAATTGCTAAGGGAGAATTAAAAAAAAAAAATCTTTGGCAATACTGCCATTCATGCACTTCATAGCCAGTCACCATTCTTTTTGGGTTTCTTTGTTTTTAATTTTTCATTTGGCTTCACCTCACGGCTTTTGGGGTCTTAGTTCCCCGATCAGGGATCAAACCCATACCCCCCTAACAACTGGACCACCTGGGAATTCCCTTGTTTTTAATTTTGATCCCATACCATGTCAGAGAGAAAGTAACACCTAAAATGGGTGACTTCAAGTTGACCAAGACTCTCCCTTCCACTAAACTTTAGTTAAGTTCCTTTGAACTCTCTTGTCAACCAATGCTCAATCTTGGCTGCTGTCCAGTCCTGTCTTTGGCCTGTTCATCCCTGTCTTAGCAAATAATCCTGCTAAGTCATCTCCCCACCCTTGCTATTTGATCACCCTTGATATCTGATCAATTTCTTCATCCCCCCACTTTTGATGTCTAAGTCCTTGGCTTGCCTATAGCAAGAATCTTATAAGGCCAGTTTAGCAAAGATCCCCTTGTCTTTGATGCCTCCTCTTTGTAATTATCCATTCACTTCCCCCTCACTCTTCTAACTGGCTATGAATTCCCAGCTGTCTTTGCTGTATTCAAAGTTGAATCTGCTCTCTCTCCCCAATGCAATATCCCTATTGTGATAGCCTTGAATAAAGTGTTCCTTACCATTTTAACAAATATCAGAATAAGTTTTTCTTTGAGTCATAACAGCAAGATAAAACTTAAAGAAGTAACTTTCCAGGGTTTTCTATATAATCTGAGCACAGGTAGAAGAATATAGAAAACAAGTATTATGCTATCTACTTTAAATTTCATAAGCAGTCACTGAACAGATGCTTTGGTGAGCACTTGCAAAAGGACAAAGTAATCAGTGGCAGCCAACAAAGATTCACTAAGAACATGTCATGAAAAAAAGATTATCTCATTTATGTGAGGTTTACTAGGCTAATATTCTTGGCAATGCCATTGACAAAACTTATGATTTGGGCAAGATACTTGACAAAATATTTCATAGTATTTTTGTGTGCCAGATGGAGGAATATGAGCTGGGTGATTGTTGGTTGGGCTGCTGATTGTATGAAGTAGACCTCCCTCCACGACCTACCCTCTGCACACTAGATTAACTCTGCTATATGTCTGTTTTACTTTAATAATAGCATTTATCAGCCCGCCAGAGCAAGCTCTACCCACCACCAGTCCCTCCAACCAAGCTTCTTAGATAGCCTCATCCACCAGAGGGCAGACAGGAGAAGCAAGAAGAATTACAATCCTGCAGCCTGTGGAACAAAAACCACATTCACAGAAAGATAGACAAGATGAAAAGGCAGAGGGCTATGTACCAGATGAAGGAACGAGATAAAACCCCAGAGAAACAACTAAATGAAGTAGAGATAGGCAACCTTCCAGAAAAAGAATTCAGAATAATGATAGTGAAGATGATACAGGACCTGGCAAAAAGAATGGAGGCAAAGATCAAGAAGATGCAAGAAATGTTTAACAAAGACCTAGGAGAATCACAGAACAAACAAACAGAGATGAACTATACAATAATTGAAATGAAAACTACACTAGAAGGAATCAATAGCAGAATGACTGAGGCAGAAGAACGGATAAGTGACCTGGAAGACAGAATGGTGGAATTCACTGCTGTGGAACAGAAAAGGAAAAAAGAATGAAAAGAAATGAAGGCAGCCTAAGAGACCTCTGGGACAACATTAAACACAACAACATTTGCATTACAGTGGTCCCAGAAGGAGAAGAGAGAGAGAAAGGACCAGAGAAAATATTTGAAGAGATTATAGTCAAAAACTTCCCTCACATGGGAAAGGAAATAGCCACCCAAGTCCAGGAAGGACAGAGAGTCCCATACAGGATAAACCCAAGGAGAAACACACTGAGACACATAGTATTCAAATTGGCAAAAATTAAAGACAAAGAAAAATTATTGAAAGCAGCAAGGGAAAAACAATAAATAATATACAAGGGGACTCCCATAAAGTTAACAGCTGGTTTCTCAGCAGAAACTCTACAATCCAGAAGGGAGTGGCATGATATACTTAAAGTGATGAAAGGGAAGAACCTACAACCAAGATCACTCTACCTGGCAAGGATCTCATTCAGATTTGATGGAGAAATCAAAAGCTTTACAGACAAGCAAAAACTAAGAGATTTCAGCACCACAAAACCAGCTCTACAACATATGCTAAAGGAACTTCTCTAAGTGGAAAACACAAGAGAAGAAAAGAACCTACAAAAACAAACCGAAAACAATTAAGAAAATGTTCAGAGGAACATACATATTGATAATTACCTTAAACACGAAAGGATTAAATGCTCCAACCAAAAGACACAGGCTTGCTGAATGGATACAAACACTAGACCCATATATATGCTGTCTACAACAGATCCACTTCAGACCTAGGGACATATACAGACTGAAAGTGAGGGGATGGAAAAAGATATTCCATGCAAATGGAAATCAAAAGAAAGCAGGAGTAGCAGTATGCATATCAGATAAAATAGACTTTAAAATAAAGAATGTTACAAAAGACAAGGAAGGACACTACATAATGATCAAGGGATCAATCCAAGAAGAAGATGTAACAATTATAAATATATATGCACCCAACATAGGAGCACCTCAATACATAAGGCAACTGCTAACAGCTATAAAAGAGGAAATCGACAGTAACACAATTATAGTGGGGGATTTTAACACCTCACTTACACCAATGGGCAGATCATCCAAAATGAAAATAAATATGGAAAGAGAAGCTTTAAATGACACAATAGACCAGAGAGATTTAATTGATATTTATAGGACATTCCATCCAAAAAGAGCAGATTACATTTTCTTCTCAAGTGCGCACGGAACATTGTCCAGGATAGATCACACCTTGGGTCACAAATCAAGCCTCAGTAAATTTAAGGAAATTGAAATCATATCAAGTATCTTTTCTGACCACAACGCTATAAGATTAGAAATCAATTACAGCGAAAAACACATAAAAAACACAAACACATGGAGGCTAAACAATAAGTTACTAAGTAACCAAGAGATCACTGAAGAACTCAAACAGGAAATCAAAAAATACCTCGAGACAAATGACAATGAAAACACGACGATCCAAAACCTATGGGATGCATCAAAAGCAGTTCTAAGAGGGAAGTTTATAGCTATACAAGCCTACCTCAAGAAAAAAGAAAAATCTCAAGTAAACAATCTAACGTTACACCTAAAGGAACTAGAGAAAGAAGAACAAACAAAACCCAAAGTTCGTACAAGGAAAGAAATCATAAAGATCAGAGCAGAAATAAATGAAACAGAAGCAAAGAAAACAATAGCAAAGATCAATAAAACAAAAAGCTGGTTCTTTGTGAAGACAAACAAAAAAATTGATAAACCATTAGCCAGTCTCATCAAGAAAAAGAGGGAGAGGATTCAAATCAATAAAATTAGAAATGAAAAAGGAGAAGTGAAAACAGAAACTGCAGAAATACAAAGCATCCTAAGAGACTACTACAAGCAACTCTATGCCAATAAAATGGAAAACCTGGAAGAAATGGACAAATTCTTAGAAAGGTGTAACCTTCCAAGACTGAACCAGGAAGAAATAGAAAATATGAACAGAAAAATCACAAGTAATGAAATTGAAACTATGATTAAAAATCTTCCAACAAACAAAAGTCCAGGACCAGATGGCTTCACAGGTGAATTCTATCAAAGATTTAGAGAAGAGCTAACACCCATCCTTCTCAAACTCTTCCAAAAAATTGCAGAGGAAGGAACACTCCCAAACTGATTCTATGAGGCCACCATCACCCTGATACCAAAACCAGACAAAGATACTACAAAAAATGAAAATTACAGACCAATATCATTGATGAATATAGATGCGAAAATGATCAACAAAATACTAGGAAACAGAATCCAACAACACATTAAAAGGATCATACACCAAAAAAAAAAAAAAAAAAAAAAAAAAAAGGATCATACACCATGATGAAGTGGGATTTATCCCAGGGATGCAAGGATTCTTCAATATATGCAAATCAATCAATGTGATACCCCATATTAACAAATTGAAGAATAAAGACCATATTATCATCTCAATAGATGCAGTAAAAGTTTTGACAAAATTCAACAAGGATTTATGATAAATACTCTCCAGAAACTAGGCATAGAGGGAAACTACCTCAACATAATAAAGGCCATATATGACAAACCCACAGTAAACATCATTCTCAATGGTGAAAAAATGAAAGCATTTTCTCTAAGATCAGGAATGAGACAAGGATGTCCACTCTCACCACTGTTATTCAACATAGTTTTGGAAGTCCTAGCCACGGCAATCAGAGAAGAAAAAATAATAAAAAGAATCCAAATTGGAAAAGAAGAAGTAAACATGTCACTGTTTGCTGATGACTTGATACTATACATAGAGAATCCTAGAAATGCCACCAGAAAACTACTAGAGCTAATCAATGAATTTGGAAAAGTTGCAGGATACAAAATGAATGCACAGAAATCTCTTGCATTCCTATACACTAATGATGAAAAATCTGAAAGAGAAAATATGGAAACACTCTCATTTACTATTGCAACAACAAAAAAATAAAATACCTAGGAATAAGCCTACCTAGGGAGACAAAAGACCTGTATGCAGAAAAGTATAAGATACTGATGAAAGAAATTAAAGATGATACCAACAGATGGAGAGATATACCATGTTCTTGGATTGGAAGAATCAATATTGTGAAAATGACTATACTATGCAAAGCAATCTACAGATTCAATGCAACCCCTTCAAATTACCAATGTCATATTTTACGGAACTAGAACAAATCATCTTAAAATTTGTATGGAGACACAAAAGACCCCAAATAGCCAAAGCAGTCTTGAGGGAAAAAAAACAGAGCTGGAGGAATCAGACTCCCTGACTTCAGACTATACTACAAAGCTATAGTAATCAAGACAATATGGTACTGGCACAAAAACAGAAACATTGATCAATGGAACAAGAAAGAAAGCCCAGAGATAAACCCACACACCTATGGTCAACTAATCTATGAAAAAGGAGGCAAAGATACACAATGGAGAAAAGACAGTCTCTTCAATAAGTGGTGCTGGGAAAACTGGACAGCTACATGTGAAAAATGAAATTAGAACACTCCCTAACACCATACACAAAAATAAACTCAAAATGGATTTGAGACCTAAATGTAAGACTGGACACAATAAAACTCTTAGAGGAAAACTTAGGAAGAATACTCTTTGACATAAATCACAGCAAGATCTTTTTTTAATCCACCTCCTAGAGGAATGGAAATAAAAACAAAAATAAACAAATGAGACCTAGTGAAACTTCAAAGCTTTTGCACAGCAAAGGAAACCATAAACAAGACGAACAGAGAACCCTCAGAATGGGAGAAAATATTTGCAAACGAATCAATGGACAAAGGATTAATCTCCAAAATATATAAACAGATCATGCAGCTCAATATTAAAGAAACAAACAACCCAATCCAAAAATCGGCAGAAGACCTAAATAGACATTTCTCTAAAGAAGACATACAGATGACCAAGAAGCACATGAAAAGCTGCTCAACATCACTAATTATTAGAGAAATGCAAATCAAAACTACAATGAGGTATCACCTCACACCAGTTAGAATGGGCATCAACAGATAATCTACAAACAACAAATGCTGGAGAGGGTGTGGAGAAAAGGGAACCCTCTTGCACTGTTGGTGGGAATGTAAATTGATACAGCCACTATGTAGAACAGTATGAAGGTCCCTTAAAAAACTAAAAATAGAATTACCATATGATCCAACAATCCCATTACCGGGCATATACCCAGAGAAAACCATAATTCAAAAAGACACATGCACCCCAGTGTTCATTGCAGCACTATTTACAATAGCCCGGTCATGGAAGCAACCTAAATGTCCATCGACAGAGGAATGGATAAAGCAGATGTGGTACATATATACAATGGAATATTACTCAGCCATAAAAAGGAACGAAACTGAGTCATTTGTTCAGACATGGATGGATCTAGAGACTGTCATACAGAGTGAAGTAAGTCAGAAAGAGAAAAACAAATATCGTATATTAACGCATGTATGTGGAACCTAGAAATATGGTACAGATGAACCGGTTTGCAGGGTAGAAGTTGAGACACAGATGTAGAGAACAAACGTATGGACACCAAGGGGGGGAAACTGCGGTGGGGTAGGGTTGGTGGTGTGCTGAATTGGGCGATTGGGACTGACATGTATACACTGATGTGTATAAAGTTGATGACTAATAAGGACCTGCAGAATAAAAAAACAAACAAGAAAAACAACTAATACTGAACTTTCTTTGGGTTATTTGTATGGAAATATGTTAATATAAATGTTTCAGACATTACATGAAATTTCTAAAAATCTTAAAAAAAATAGCACTTATCACTATTTGAGATTACTTTTTCATTTATTTAATTATCCACTTTTTATTTTTTCACAGCACTACATAAAATAGGTACCATTATCCTCCTCATTTTATGGATAAAAAACTGAGGAACAGAAGGTTAAATAACTTAGTCAAGGTTATACATCTATGCTTGCTGCATGGTACCACCCTCCTTACCAGGGATTAAAGATGATGAGTTTTTATGGACATATAGGTCGATGTTCATGACTCAAAACGTCATACCAGACACTGGTCTTATGACTGTTAAATTCTCTTCTAAGCTCCACTCAATGGTAAGGATTTGCTGGGTGAGCAAGCTGAGCCAAGTATACTGTTTAGACATATTCAGTCCTGGGGATCAGAGTGACTGGGGAAAATCTAGGACTAATATTAATTAAACAATCATCATTCCATTATTTAAAAGGCAATTTCAATGATCTAGGTAAAATTCATGAAATAATTTAAAGAGTTGACATGATTTAGTGGCTAATCATACTAATATAGATATATTCCAAAAGGCAGTCAACTAAGATATATTTTATCTATAAGTTTGTGAGGTTAATATTCTGCAGACAGCTGAAAATATGAAATTAGAATTTAAAGAGCTAGAAATAGATATATA
The DNA here is from genome assembly GCF_949774975.1 of Lagenorhynchus albirostris. Taxonomy (NCBI): domain Eukaryota; kingdom Metazoa; phylum Chordata; class Mammalia; order Artiodactyla; family Delphinidae; genus Lagenorhynchus; species Lagenorhynchus albirostris. Next base: position 33,784,652 of record NC_083103.1, read on the forward strand.
GCGTTTGACATAATTAGCGCTGAGAAATGATGGGTATAAGACTGGATTAACTCTCTAAGAAAGTTGGCATAAAAGTTCTGTCCTTGGCCTTGGGCTTTTGGTCTTCAGCTCTTATATCTTGCATGCTGAGAAACTCTGTAAGAGTTATGATACAAAAGAAAGAAGAAAGATCTTAGGAGTTGATGTATAGAAAGATGAGAGGACAAAAAGGGCATGATGTCATGAAAACTGGAAAGAGTATTTTAAGAAGAGGATGATCCATGCTGTCATCTGGAAACAGAAGGATGAAAGGAATGGAAACTGCCTTGGATATGACTAAAAGAAGGTTTTTGATAAACTGAGAAGCAGTAGTTTCTCAGGGATTGAGAGGAACATAAGATAGTTTTTAGAAGACTAAAGAGAATGTGTCAACGAAACAAAAATGTAGGAAACAGACCACAGATCACTGACTGACTTATTAAAAACAGAAATATTACAGATTATTTGCTAAGAACCCAGTATTTGGAATCAGGCAGGTACAGATTGGAACAGATTGGAACACTACTGGAACAGACTTGATTTCTTCATCTGAAAAAAATAAGGATTATAATAGTACCTACCAACAGAATCTTGTAAGGGTAAATAGTATAGTGTATGTAAAATATTTAGAACAGTGTTTACTTATGATAAATGCTCAGTGAATGATATATATTATCATGGAACCAAAGTTGTAGGAGGCAAGCGTTAGTATTTTAGCATGTGTATTTGTGTATTTAAAATGGTTTTCTGCATATTTGAATGAGGAGAGTAATGTAGATTTGTAGTTTATGCCTTCTAGAATGCAGAATCTCGTCCAGTAATAGCACCCTGTTTTTGCTTTAGGAAAATTACACTTACCCTTTGTACAAAATCCAGTGGGGCTCTGGTTAAGGTACTCTGTTCTCCTCTAGGCCAAAATATGAAAAAAATATCTGGAGTCAATTCACCTTAATCATAGTGTCCTGACAGACTTGAGCTCATCGTCTGGATCTTTAGAGCTTCCCTAGTTTTTGGCCCTTTCTTGTTTTTCTCCAACTATTTCTGTAAGTCTGTGAGAAATTCATATGCTTCCAATAAGTTTTCTTTTTCATAGTCTGACCAGGGACAATCTCTGTTGTTTGTGACCATATAATCCTATCTGATATGAAGAGGAACCAGGAAAGAGAGATTTAAGATGTTAGGGAAAGAATAAGAGTGGAGAGAATTCAAGGCAGTGGATGGAAAAGTTATTTTGGAGAAGATAAGCTCTCTTTCATCTAAAATTACTACATCAGGGAGGGCAGAGCACAGAGACAAGAATGACAGAAGACAAGAAGAGAGAACAGAAGACAAGAACGTGTTGAAGCAAAAGGTATTAGAGAACTTATATGTGAAAGCACAGGTAGATGACTTTGATCCCAGTAAACTTTACACAGCCATACACTCTAAATGAGGATGGTGGGAAAGAAGTGGGACCTTAAGAAGAAAAAAGGTATGAAATAACCATAATGAGGGGTCATCTGCAAAGAGAAATCATAAAACCAGAAGGATTTTTCAGGCCTTGGCAGAACAACTTCATTTAAATTATAGGGGAAAGAGCACTGAGTATGCAAATATATATATTTTTTCTCATGATAAAACCATCCAATATCAGTAAGCCTTATCTAATGCAGGTTCCTTGTTCTTTGGCAGCAAGTAATGATGAAATGTAATTACTTCACATTCAAACAAGTTGAAAAATTAGGTTTTCAGTTACAGTGAAATGTTTGTGTCTAAAAGAGTGATGGAATCATGGGAATTAGTGGCATAGTCCCACAGTGAACTCACGGCATGTTGTGCCCTAAAGAAACAGAAAGATAATCACATCCATGTCACATCTGTCAAAAGGGTGCTGGAAACATTATTTATTATCTAATGGCTGTCTCTGTCATTGAAATATCAAGGAGATTGAAAAGAAAAACTTGAATTATTTATATGCAACACTGTGACTTCAGGAAAAATATCTTTTTGTTCTTATACCTGATTTTATCTCAACTCTCTAGTCCAGAATTGAGCAATAGAACTTTTGTGATGATGAAATGTTTTATAGTGACAAAGATAATTATAACCCAAATAATCTGTGCTATCCAATATGGTAGCCACATGTGCCAAGTAAGTACTTGAAATATACTAGTGTACCTGAGGAACTGAATTTTTAATTTTGTTAAAGTTAATTATAATTCAGTTAAATTTAAATAGTCACACATGACTAAGTGGCTATTGTATTGAACAGCACAGCTCTAAACCATATATATCTTATTCATCTACTGATATTCTAAAATCATATATGCAATAGTCAAGAATAATCCAAATGGATGGTATAGGTAATAATCAAGAACAGCTAAAATAGCTCGGATTTGATTATAGTTTCAATTGTTTGTAAAAGGAGTACTAATTTTTGTCACATATGCTAATGCTATCATGTATTTCCAGTTTAAGCTGAAAAGAAAATACATCTCTAAATTCTAAATTAAAGAAGTTAACTACTATCAAAAGCATTATAATCACAAAAGATAAATTTAAGCCAAATATAATATTTTCTGAAAATTGTACAGTATATATCAATGTTTAAGGAATAGTTCCAGTAAAAAATATCAGGGATCTGAGGACATTATTCAGATATTTCTATCCTATTTCATATACCTAGCAATGCAACTACAGCCTTTGAGATTGATTTCTCTGCTTTCAGAAATACACAAATGAGGGAGATAGCATAAGTAATTTTAAGGCAGAATAGTAAAGGACATACATGAAAGTATAAAGGAAGAGAGATTAAATCAATCTGGGACATCCTAATAGAATTTTAAGTGGTGTACAGAAAGATCTGTTCCTGACCACATAGGTATTACATGAATTATTGTGCTAGAATTATGAAATATGGGAAATAAGAATTCATATCTTCTGAGATTCCTATGCACAAGGACTATTTAAGTAGTCCATTAACTTCCAATTTCTTAGAGTTACACAAAAAGATAAGCATCAAAGATGTAATTTCTTACGAGAGCCTTCACAATGCATAAATAAGTAGCTTATCAACATGCAAAATACATATTTTCCGCATCTATAATACTTTTCATGCAAGTGGAAACTTTTTAAAGTTACAAGAGAATATTTTTAAACTGAGTTTTACTTAACTTACATATATTGATTTTGGGGGGAAATGATTGACGCATCTTTGGAAGATTTACTGATTTGACTGACATATCCACTGAATATATTTTGATGAAATGTTGAAATTATATTTTGCTTTATCACTAAGAATTTTACTCCTAGAATTTATACCTTAAGGAGCACAAATACATATTTTTATTACTATTGGTAGTTTAGGCTATAACAATAACAGAAAAATATATAAAAGGCACATGCAGGTGTAGAAAATTAGAAGGCAAAATATTATATATATTATATACATTATATAATATATATATAAATTATATATATTATATAATATATCTAAATTATATATATATATATAATTTATTTGGAATGCCTTTACCTCAAAGTCTAGAAGATTAAGCCTGTGACTGAAGCTACGTAAAAACACGTTGTCAAGTGAAAAGTGTAACTTTCTTCAAAAATATGGATGTGTTAACTTTATAAAAGAAAGCTATCATCATATCTATTTATCAGTTATCATATAGATGCTACTAATATCATAGGAGAGCATAGTACTTAATGTGGCTCATGTTGAATTTAGATATACCTTAGGTTAACATATGTATGAGAAAAATACGTAAGTAAAGAATAGTACTAAGGTAGTACTTTACTCATTTATAAGTAGCAATACGTGTATGGGATTCAAATAACTAAAAACTAAGTTAAATCCTCCAATGTTATAACCATATTCAGCAAAGCTTGCTTAATGCCTACATAGATTACAAAATGAGTTCTGCCCTAAAAATATATTTGATTTGGATATCTATCCTCACAGCCATTTTTTTCTACTTTTACCTTTATATTTCATATTGACTACATTAGTTGGAAAGCTGCATTTAGTTTAGCATTTCAATTCTTCAAAATGAATTCCACTAATACCAATTTCAAAGGAGGTCAACAACTTACAAAATATAAAAATTTAAAAATTAAATAGTTTTCTATATGAAGAACTGAAAAACATTTTAATTCTATTAAAATTTAAGAAGAAGGTGTTGCTGAGGGCTCACTCTTTGTTATGCTATAGAAAAAATTATTCACGGCATTTGCTAAAGACAGTCAGCAGACTTTATTCAGCACCGTCATGATAGGTATAGGGACCACTGCAATGGACTTTTTGTAGGAGGAGAGACAGATTGGACTCAGCTCTGAATACAACAAGGAAAAGGGAGGATTTTATAGTCAAGAAGCAGGATGGGGGGTTGGTAGATGACAAATTACTATGAGTAAACATCAAGGGTAAGGTGGTTTCTGGCTAACCAAGAAGTAGGCTTCTGAATTTGTGATCATACATCACCTGAGCAATGGTAGGAAGATGAGGAACCATACCAGATATTGTGGGTGATTAGATATCAAGACTGGGATATTCCGGTTAAACTGACTTAACAGGATCTTTGCTAAAATTGAACTATGCAGAGACAAACAAGAAGACCTAAAAGTCAGGGCCAAGTTGAGAAGAGAGTTCAGAGGAGCCTGATTAAACTTGGGCAAGGAGAGAATATTTATCAGTTTGGCTGAATGTAATAAGCATGAATACCATCATCATGAAATTTATAGACTAATGGGGAAGACAGATATGAAATGAACACACAAACACACATATGTAGGCAAGCATATATAGAAGCAAAAGATACACAAAAAGAAAATGTGGTATTTTCCCCAAATAAGACTACGTGACCATTTTTTGCTTAGAGCATTTCACAACACCAGTATTATTAGGGACACAAGGGTAGATTTTGATAACAAATTTCCTAATCTGATCGTTTTTCTTTACATGATTCAACACATTTGCCTTTTGTAACTGATAAGTAACATCTTCTTAAATATAATTCCTTTTTTAATTGGGCAATGATTTCTGTGTTCTGATTGCTCTGATATTTTTGTGGTCACATGAAACAACTGTGGTAAAGGACTTGAGAACTTTGAGATATAAGGTTTTTTCCTTTTTGGTTTCTAGCTGTCATAAAGTAGCATTTTACTAAAGTCATGAGTAAATTCCAACAATAAAAATAATGCAATATTCTGTGTAGTTTTGTTAGAATTTATTAATATGTATTATAGATTTTACTATGCAGACTGTATATAACAAATATATTAACTCAATAATAATTGAATCAAATCACATTTCTCTAGGCCATTTTCAAGACAAGTAATGACAGATTCTCCAGTCCTTTAGTGAATATGTTTATTAATTAACATTTTTGTTTATCTTAATATGATAAATATCCTAGATTACATCTGAAGCACATATTTGTAGCTTGATATATTATCTTTTAAACTTTACCTTTGATAACACTTTTACTTAAATTAATGGCAGTGAATTTCCACAGCATTGGTTTAATTGTGCTCCTAATGTACCTATAAGTCTGGAAAAGCTCACCAAGCAATTTAGCAATGCAAATAATAACATTTAAAATGAAACCTGAGTGCACATTAAAATATACTCAACATAATAGATTATTTGGGCTATATGTTCTAATTTTTAAAGATATAATTAACAAAACTTGTTTTTCTATTCTACACATATTTTGCTTTTGAGTCATTATTCTGGTCAATACATCTATTTTTCTAGGGAAGAACAATGATTATGTGAGAGATGACATATTTCTACTGAGTACATATGAGTAATACAGAGTGTAGAATTTAAGAAAACTTTCTGGTCCCAAATTTCCAGTGTTGTATGCCACTTGTCAAATCTCTTCATATTTTAACTGCTGAGACAGCTTTTTGGCCATGCAGACCATTCATCACTATCATTCAATGTTGAGTGTGAATGTTGTTTTCATGTAATTCTGGCTACATCTTCATGTTTCTAGAATAAAGAGGTGGCTAGAGAAGAGTCTGTGAGGACCGTTTAAGTTAGAGGCAGGTTCTACAACTACTCTATTTCCTGAACTACACGAAGCCAGATATTGAAAAGTTTACTACCCCATTAAACATGGCCAACATGTGACTTTAAATCAAGGAAATACAGTTAGCACTTCCTGGAATATATTTATAATTAACTTTATTATAGTATATTTTCACTAGTAAAATGGTTAAGAGTTTTTTAAATGTTGAGCATCTGTGTGGTAACACAGAATCAAAACAGAGTATGAGTCCATTATAAATAAGCCCAACAAGTACACACAATATATTTTATAAATCAGTGCATAATATGCTACAATTAATCATCCTTTAAATAACTACATCAATACATAACATCTATTTGTCAAAAGAACCCAGTCTTCCTTATTCATTTTGTCATTCATGCATTTAGTTCTTCATTCAGTCAGTCAATACCTTACCAAAACTCTTACTATGTAGGGCTCTGAACATAACAAGAAATTAGCAAATGCATAAGATAAACACTTTCATTGTATAGTTTAAGACATTTACTTATAAAAACTATGTTAACACTTAAATTACATTAAATTCCAACAATGGAATACAAAATTATAAAATTTAGAGTTTCCTGTTATGGAAAGTTATAAAAAGCAATTTCATCCATTTGTAACTATGAGGCTTTAAAACTAAGCAGGTTAACAGAAATTAATAAATAATTTGTTTTGACAGTGGAAATTTAACCAGGACCCTAAGCTATATATTTGCTAAGTGTTTGTTTTATGTCAAGTAAGCTTTTACTTATTTGATTGATTTCTTTTCTTAAAATTCTATTTATTAATATATTTGTATAATAAATAGATAATAAATAGAATGCATGGAAATATTAATCAAGTTATTTTTTCCTATCTGTAAGTACTGAAAATAAAAGAAAAGCAAACCAAAAAAGAATAAAAAAGAACTTAAAAGCTGGCTCTGAAATGATAAAAGCCAGAAGAGGATGAAACCTCATGTTAAACTTTTCCTTTTGTACTGAAGTATTTGTGAATCATGTTTCCCTGTCAAGAGCCTTGGAAAGAAGATGATCTTATATGCTAAATATTTACTAATGACTAGTTTCAATATAGTGAGAAAAAGACTGATCTTTCTGGCTTTGAAAGTATAAATCAAAAAAAAATTTTAATTAACTTAAAATTAAGATAAATTTTTTTTAACGTAGAATACTAAAAAAATACTGGGTGAATTGTTAGGTTCTTTACATTCCATTTAACTCATAGTATGTAAGTATAAGAACAAAAAATCATGTGAGGATTGCAATGAAAGTATTTCTCTATTGAATGTGATTCTCTCATTACTCTCATAAACTATCAAAAGTAACAAAACTATTAAACTCTCAAAATCAACAACAGAACCAAATATCTTGATCTACAGGAAGTATTGTAATGGAAAAATTGAAATAGAAAACTGTATTTTTTGACTTTCACCTGGATTGGTGATAATTCTCGTTGATTGATAGTAACAACTGCCTGCAGGGCTGAGCTGAGGATTTTGACACTACCTCAGGGCTCCATATTTGCTGATTAACTACTCCACTGGGATGACAGAGTAGGAGCATGTACACAGGTGTTTAACACAGGCTACGTCTAAATTTTCACTAATATTTCTGTGACGATTAAATCAGTGACAGAAAGTCCCAGTCCTTAGCTTAGTTCCACTGATTCACATCATAAGTAAAGATCACTCTATATCATTACATAAAATGGATGGTATGGTTGGGCTAGAGTTCTGTGACTGAGCGGGAGCAATGATTCAGAAACAACATTGGTGGATGTGATTATTTTACTTTTTACCTGGCATATGGTTCTTTTATTGAGGGAAAGAAATCCCTCCTGCTGATTTAGTTATTTTTCACATTTATAAGGTGTAAGTATGGGCTCATATGGTAGATCCATAAAAGCAGTCAATTGCAAAAAACTTATAAAACATGATTTATTTATATTAGTTCCACATTTTCCTTTTTATATAAAATGGATTTTATATGTTTTGCCAAAGTTATCACATTTTATCATTTAAAGATTCAAAAACTGTGGCTATGCTTTCTTTGTTTTTTAGTTTAATATGAGATTTATTACTTTTAGCTGAAAAGGCACTTTCGCAATGGAGATACCATATGTCCCACCGAAGGCAGGCTGTGTTCCTGCTCGTGCTGGCCTTGGCTGTCATTCCTGTTGACACACCTTTTCATCCACTGCAATAGGCAATCTCCACCTTAGGGTCTCAGAGTGTGGCCACGCATAGGATTTCAGAGGCTGACCTTTTCTAGAGAGTTCACGTAGGTCCCTGCCTCTCACATCTCAGATGGTGTTCTTAATATTTTTATTTTTTAATTTCAAAAATAATTTAAATCCATACAAACAGCAAAGATAATAAAAGTTCCCTTCACATTGCTCCATCACCTGTACCCAGTCTCTCTTCATTTTTCAGGGATAGCCCCATTTAACAATTTAGTGTGTACCCTTTCATACATAAAAGATGTCTTTTTTTTAAACATAAATCATGTGATACATATTGTCCAGTCATTTGCTTTTTTCAGTTAATTATATATGTCTTGGAGATATTTCCATCTTTGTTTATATGGACCTTACTCATTCCTTCTAATCACTGCATGGTATTCTGTAATGTGAATATATCATTATATTATATATATTTTATAAATATATAAAATCATTCCCATAGTAAGGACATTTAGATTTTCAGTTTATTGCTATCAAAATACTGCAATATGCATCCTTTTGCAGACATTATTTTGTAATATTAAAAGTACTTCTGCAGGATAGCACCTGGGTCCCAAGGCATAACAATTTAAAATTTTAAAGCTCTCTCTAAAATTCTTCCTCAAAAGGTTATACCCATTTACAAATGTACAGGTATCATTTGATCCAGCAATTCTACTCCTAGGAATTTATGCTACAGATATAGTCACATCTATGTGATACAACTTATGTATAGTATTTTTTATTGTACCATTATAATCAACCTATATATCCATCAGTTATGTCACATCTATACAATGGAATACTATAAAGTCATAAAAAAGAATGAGAACGCTCTCTGTGTGTTTGTGTGAAAATTAAAGTGCTGAGCATTATGTATTTGCTTGTAAATGCATAAAATATTCTTGTAAAAATTCATAGAAGATTCATCAAATTAATTGCCTGTAAAAGGTAAACTGTTGGCAGGGAACTGGGTGGGAAGTTTTATTATATAGTATTTTGACCCATGTGAATATAATACTTATTCAAAAGTTAAATAAAAATGCAAAAATTGACTTATCAAATTTTATATGAATTATTCATATCTTACATGCTAACTACTCACTTTAAAATGTATTTCCCTGATTATCGGTGACATTGAGCACCTCTTATATGGTAATTACCCATAGGTATTTCTTCTTTAGTGAAATATCTTATCCTCTACCCTATTTTTATCTTACAGATTTTAAACCTCCTTCTTTATTTGAGATGCTAGTATTTTATGTGTTAAAAATGTTCCAAATACTTTCTCTCCAAACTGACTAATATTTTAACTGTTCTTATAGCATCTTTCATCGTAATGATGTTTTAAGTATTTAAAAGCCAGTTCTGCTTTTTCTTTACAGTCTCTGATTGCTTACTTATGGAAACTTCCCCTACCTTATCAAAGCTATCTTTCTTTACTTTCAAAATTTTATAGTTTTTGGTTTTTATGTTTCTTATGTATATTTTTGTTTATATTTAACCTAAAGTTGATCTTTATTCTAACTGTAATTTATTTTTTACTTTAGTGGGTACAAATGGAGCTCTCATTATCCAACCACTACTCAACAAGTAGTATATATTTTCCCCATGGATTTGCAATGTTAATTTTTTTATATACTAAAATTCTCATGCACATGCTCCAAGACTCTCTATTCTGCTTGACTATTTTTTTTTACTAAAATTACTCTGTTTTAATTTTTATATCTTTATAATGTGAGTTGATATCTGGTAAGATGTTTCCTTGCATTATTTTTATCAAGAATTTCTTAGCTATTCTGTTACATTTTCTAATTCTTTTATTTGAAAAATATGATTTTATATATATGTATATACACCAAATATATATATTATACACATGTACATACACACAGAGACACACATACTTATGTTTGTTGGTTTCTTAAAAGCTTCAGCTATTTGAGGGTTAATCTAAAGCTTGCCTTACCCAACTGAAGTATCAACATTTCAGGGGAAAATATTCTATATTTCTTGTCCTTGGGAAAAGGCAACTTCTCCTTTTCTTTCAATTTCAGTATTTTTGGTAACAAGTACCAAAACCATATTCAAGTATGTCTAGTTTTTCACTTCAGATTCAGTTTGTGGGCAATGTGAAATATGGGGCTAAAGCTGAGTGCTTGAATTAACAGAACATTTCAGTTTATTTTTACCCTAAGACAGTTCTTTCTACCCTCAGCCTCTAAGTTTCTGCCAGTCAAGTTATGCAATTTAAATTTCCATAGCTATTTAAATTCATTCATTAGATCACTAACTCAGCTCTATGCTTTCCATGATAGTTCATTCATTTCATAAAGTGGGAATGCAAACAAAGGAGGGAAACAATTTTTAAAGTCATATAGATTAACCATATTTTTGATATAATACTTTGTTTCATTACTGCATGTCATTTTGGACATTCTCCATTCTGATCTAAAATATTAGGTTTTAAGCAACTTGGCTACAGCTACTGTTCACCCCAATTTCTATATGTGTGTGCTACTGACATGTCTCTCATCTTGTTTACTTTCACTACTCCTCTAGTAAGGAATGATTTAAAAAAATGAAACAAAAGTAAAACAACATAAAAACTCATGCTGAAAAATCATCCCGACTTTCAGGAACCATTGGCATTTCTGTTTAACATCTCACAGTAAGAAGCCGTAAGCACTGGAAGAATCACAGAGATGAATACTTTCATTATTAGCAATTGTCCTGGGAAGGCATAAACAATAAAGTTCCCCTTGTAATCTAATATCTCAGAGTCTGGCATCTATCATTTTTGTGTCCTTTCCCTTCCTTCTGTATGGTTTGGCTTTAAGCCTCTCAGACCTGTGGCTCTTTATTGGAAGATTGCTTTCAGGCACTGGGGCCTGCTTTGCCAGCACTTGTGGAGAATTAGAAGTGTGTGGGGATTTAAATTTATGTCTCTCCCACTTCTCTGGGGTAGCCTGAAACCAATGGATAAAACTCCAGCTCTCTCTCCTCAAATCAGGACACCTTTGAGGCAAATTTACACTCCGGGAATTCCCTGAAGTTTCCTTTGGTGAGACTGCCTGAGAGCCAGCCCACTTTTGTTTGGCTTTCTCCCTTTCCCCAGTCAGTTCCCACCCTCTTATGTGTCTTCCTGAGAACACCTCCTTACTAAGCCACTTACAGTGAATCCTTGACTCAAGGTCTTTCTTGCGGGCAACCTGACTTAAGACATGACAAACAGAAGCATTTTTTTAAAAATGGAATTTAATTATTTTATTTTTTATACAGCAAGTTCTTATTAGTTATCGATTTTATACATATTAGTGTATATATGTCAACAGAAGCATTTTGAATTCAGTTTTTAAATTTTGTGCTCATTTTCCCCATTAAACAGATTGGCTCTCTATATGTTCTTCTTTAGCCTTTTTCCTTCTTGTTCACGGTAAAACTGCTTTTTTTCAGTAATTACCCCTACATTTCTATCTGGGATCTTTAGGTCTTTGTTTCTTGCCTTTTCGCTCAGACCTACCTCACAACTCTGGGTTTCCTGCATTTGCTAGCAGTTTCTGCAGGGGGGTTGGGGGGAAGCAAATTTGGCAAGATTACGCTTGAGGTTTAACTTCACTCAGCCTACAAAGAGTTTTGTGAACGTATAACCTTAGGCAGAGGCGGGGAAAAAATAAGGAGAATGCATAGGTACCAATTACTGAGTGCTTGCCATATGTCAGGTACTCTGCTAAATACTTTCATATGTAATTTTATTTAAAGATGATACCCATATAAAATCTTGACACTGTTATCAAAATTTTATGTATAAATTATGGCACAAAGAGATTAATAATTTTCCTGTATTTACTCCAATAATTACAGGAGAAGAATTTGAGCTTGTGTCTCCCTGACTCCAATTCATTGTTTTAATCACTATGCAGCATTGTCTCACACAAATAAACCCCTTAGGAGTTAGACCCTTGATTCTGAAAGTATAGTCCAAGGAACAGCAACATCTAAATCACTTGGGAGCTTATTAGAACTGCAGAATCTCGCGTCCCACCTAGATCTCCTCAATCAGAATCTGAATTTTAACAAAATTCTCAGGTAATTATATTCACGTTTGTTTGAGAAGCACTTGGTTAGAGCTCTTGATGTCATCAACCTAGATGGAAATCAAACTGACAGCTAGTTCATTCATTCCACAAACTCTCCTTGAAATTTGACTATGAGCAAGCACTTGGGAGAAGTGCTAAAATTGATTCCTGCCTTTAAGGTGTTTAGAGCTGAGTTGGGATTCAGATGAATCAACCAATGAAAATTTTCAAGATTCTCAGCCAGACTGTCACTGTGTAAACCACTGTAAACCATAGAGTCAGTCACACAAGAAGTAGAGAAATGTACCATTTAGAAAAGTTAGATCTGATTTTCATTAATCTCAGTTTCTTACTCAGATCTACCTCACATCCTGGATCTCTTGCATTTGCTATCATTCACTGCAAGGGGTCGGAAGACTCTAACTGGGCAACATGAGTCTTGGCCTTTAGCCTCACTTAGCCTCTATCTATCTACCTATGTACCTATCTACCTATCTATCTATGTATCTATCTATCTATTTATCATCTATCTATCTCTCTATAAAATATTGTAAAACAGACAATGAATGGTATATCTGACCTTGGATCTCAGACCAAAATTACTCATGTTTTAAAGGACACTAGCATTTTAGCATTTGTTTACAGTTGATAAAAGGTACTGGGCTGATCAGGTATGTACCACAGGTAAACAGTAGGAGGTCTTGATTTTACCTTGATGTACCTGCTCGAAATGGAAACTCGATGTCTATTTTAAAGGGAGAACAGCATTAAAAATAATGAGAACTCGATTATTTCAAGAAGTAATGGAGTCCTATTCATTTCTGTACTTGCTTTTACTAAACTCCCCTGTGGTTTGAGCACAATACCTGACAGCTCTAAAACTATCTTTACACAAGTAGGTCAAGGATTCATGCAAATATTATCTTGCTAAGTGTGAATATTTATCTTGGACGCAGCTAGACTATTTCTTTCCATTTTATAGTTTTAAGGCTTAGGTTGTCAGATGTCCATAAAACTACTTGATTACCGAAAGAGTAATGAAAAGAACTCTATTCCCCACTCCTCAGTCTAGAACCCAAGGTGAAGTTTTTGATAATACGGTTACTGAGAACTCAAGAATAACTGACTATTTCCTTGTCCATGACCCAAGAAGTCCCCCAGGAAGCTCCACATTCAAACAATAGCAGAATAGGCATTGCTTTTTTATTACATGTGAAATGCCTGGCATTACTTAAGGTAGCATTCTGATAAAACTCAGTTGGAAAATCAGCTTAGATTTGTGATCTAAATAGTCTTCATCTTTTGTCTTAGCCCAATCGAAAACTTACCTCTAGCTGGTCTCTGAGTCAGAAGAAATGCAGTACTGTAGCATACAGAGAAGAAATGGGGAGCCAAGAGTGAGATGAATCTGCTTGGAAGAAATAAGACTTAGTTTACCTATTCAGCATCATAGCATGCACATGGGTGCAATTAACTCTGTCAGTAGCCAGTAAGCCAATAAGGCCCAATCAGTATCTGTAATCCAGGCATTCTAATATATATACTTTTTTTCTCATTTGGGAAGAGCAGGAGTTCTTCTTGGCATGGGAGGACAAATGAGAGCTCCCTCCCAGGATTATGAGAGCCTTTTTCAAGTAGAATTTTTGGCATCTCAGTCTGAAGTACTTTCATTTGATTAACTCCACCAAAATCAGGGGCTGAATGGAAGATATTGAGTAGGAACTTAACCATGAAATTTATAAAGTTATCCCTCTTAAAATTTAAAAAAAAATTGAGTAAAAAGAAAAATTTCTCTTTCTATCTTTAAAGTCATAAACATTTACCAGCTTTAGAATTTAATCTCTGCTTTTATTCTTTAAAAGTTTAGAAAAAATGAGTTTAATTTAAGCTAACAGACTTAAATAGAGCCTTCATCTCTTATCTCAGCCCAAATTGAAAACTTACCCTTATTTGGTCGCTGAGCAGAAAGAGATTTAAAACAGCATATTAGGTGCTTATAGAATCACTAGGAGGGCTAGAGGAGCAAGCTCTAGCCTTGGTTTCCTAGGAAAGACTCCCAGAATAAACTGCAAGAATTACTTACTATGGGAACTACTATCTCTTCCACAATAAGGAAGCTGGGGAATCAGGAAATCGTTATACCAACTACTGGATCTGGTACCATATTACCTCATCTACAATCCAATCAGGAAGCTGTTACTTCTAATACATCATTGCCTCCAGAAAATCATTGCTTAGCAGTGATATGGAGGTCAGGAGGAAACTACAGGAAAGGTTGGCTTTAGATCCATGTTTTACCTGCAGATCTGCACCTGTAAAATGAAAGCCTGAGATCTTGACTGTCTCCTTAAGAATCAAGAATCTCCTTAATTCTCTCCTCTTCCATACCAATATCATGTCTGGAACTCTAGCTTCAAATGAGTCTAGGAAATTCCATTTTCACCTTTCCAGACTCTGTGTACAGAAATGCACTATAATCGGAAGACTGGAAAAGATGTTGAGCAAGTCAATCAAGAGAGTAGGATATGGCCCACTCTAGTCTTAGAGAACCTTGCTACAAAACCAAGAATGTTTTAATAATTAAGAAATAACAGGGCTTCCCTGGTGGCGCAGTGGTTGAGAGTCCGCCTGCCGATGCAGGGGACACGAGTTCGTGCCCCGGTCTGGGAAGATCCCAGATGCCGTGGAGCGGCTGGGCCCGTGAGCCATGGCCGCTGAGCCTGCGCGTGTGGAGCCTGCTGCGCGTCTGGACCCTGTGCTCCGCAATGGGAGAGGCCACAACAGTGAGAGGCCTGCGTACCGCAAAAAAAAAAAAAAAAAAGGACATTTATACAACTATTGTTTTCTTATTTCATTTTCTATAAAGGAAATTAAAATGTTAAATTCTTAAGTTAGAGTTCAGATACCTGGCAAAAATAAATAACTTGGGAAGTTTAAGTACCAAAATGAAAACTACAGAAAAGGTCAGTGACAAAATTACAGAAACCAGGAATAGGAAATATGTTTCAATTTCTAAGTATACTACTTCCTTAGTCATTATAGAAAAGTGTATGAATGATTAATGAAAATATCTTCTATTCATTATATGTTCCATGATGAGTTCTGGGCATTTGGGAACATCTTTTAATTTTTCATGGTTTAATGATTTATCTAATAACTATTTGAGCAGGAATTTCAACTATGTTAATGACTGGCAATGCTGGATAAACCAGTGTAATATTTTAAGATGCAAATCTGAGTCATGAATCTGTTTTCTCACATAAGACACAATATTAGACTGTTTGGCTAACCCCCCTACTCCACAATTTTGAAATATATAGGGTAGCTGTGAATATCTCAGCTGAATTAATTAATAAAATTATTCATGCCCTCACTTTTCCCATTAGTCTTTGATTTTGCCTTTGATTAAGAATTCTTTGTACCATATGCAGACTATTTAAGGAAGTAAACCAATGGATTTACAATACCCTTGGGTAAAATGGCATCAATATTCCACTGTTTGAAAAATTGGAGTGCTCTTCTGTTCATACAAGTTAATCTGTCATTCCTCAACCTTTTAGAGAAACTGCACAATATTTTCTACAACTTTATATTCACTATAAGCTTAGTATCATACCAAGGCAAAAATATCATATTCCCAAAAGGATATAATTAAAACCTTATCAACCCACACAATCAGGTAGTCACACTCTAAGACGTGTACTGCCTGGAAGATTTGAGGAGACCTTCATTCTTTGAGGTGGCTTGTTAGATGTGGAGCTTCACTATAGGGATGCATCTAACTATTAAGAAGGAGAATTAGAAAGGATGACGAGATCCATGCATTGTGAAGTTTTAAGATTCAGACCTAGATAGTCATACAAGATCACTTGAAAAAAATTTTTAAAAGGCCAACACAAAACCAGAGGTGGATCAAAAGGAAATAAGCACGATGTATCAGGCATATCTGATACATCAGGCATATCTGGCTTTTTTTTAAATTGGGATATTGTTGTTTTACAATGTTGTGTTAGTTTCTACTGTACAGTGAAATGGAGTTCCCTGTGCTATACAGAAGGGTCTCATTAGTTATTTATTTTATACATATTAGTGCATATATGTCAATCCCAATCTCCCAATTCATCCCAGTTCCTCTTTCCCCCTTTGGTGTCCATTTGTTTGTTCTCTACGTCTGTGTCTCTTTTTTGACAGTTAGATCTCAACACGGCCTTCACTAAAATTGGCTCTTCCAGAAATAAGCTACCTATATGTTGAGACCAGTTACTTCCTATTGCATCATTCTGTTATATTTTTTCATACATCTTCCCATTTATTGTTTAATTGTATATCGCCTTCCAGTAGAATATTATCTCTACAAGCACAGATTTCTTGTCTCTCTTGTTCCTTGTTTGTCTCTCTGGGCCTTAGAACAAGGTCTGGTATACAGTAGTCACTCAATAAATATTCCATGAAAGAATTAATAAATGGATTCTTAGCCAGGTGCTCTCACTTTCTCTGTGGAAGCTTTATACATACACCCTTATACACATGAATTATAATATGCAGTTTCCGGTATTATCTACAGTTGAGTGTCAATTGAAAATTCCATAAGGTTGTTCCAATACCAACTTATATCCCTTGGCTATATTGAGTCTACTAAAACCAGTCTATAAATTTCAAAACTAATAACTTGACAATTCTGGTGAGAGCCAATGTTACAAGCAAAATTTGCCTCATGATTAGATGCTCTGAGAGGGTTTGTGTCACAGCTGTTATTTATTGGATATTGCTAATGAATCAGGTCTTTGTATTGTCACCCTCGATCTATTTTCAGAACATATATTTATATAGAAAATAATAGTAACATTATAGGCCTTGGCTTAAGCCCTTGGAAAATTCTCTCCCAGGGATTTGCTTTTCCCATAACAGTAATTATTTTTCCTGCACAATGGTTCAGGCCCAAAAAACGAACATTCCATCTTACCAAGCATTGATTCTCCATTGTTGAGCTTGGGTGTACATAGCTTTCTCTGACTATCCATTTCCAGATTTCGTCCTTATTGTTACTCATCCTTTTATTAAATTTCTAGTAGGATAGTTATGCTTTTCAAATTAACAGATGCTTCCAATAGGTGGATTTTATTTTTGATAGAGGGTTACTTTCACAAGAGTGGGAGTATCATTTAATATTTGATGGTGGTAATTTTATAGTTCTGAAAGTCATCAGTCTGAACATTGACTGCCAGTTAAAGCAACTTAGATGCAGAAGGAAAGGATCTGTAGACTTCCATGAAAGGAATTTTTAAATTCATACCTCAGAAAAAGGGTAAATGACAGATGGAATACTTAATTTCTTAGAAAAATAGAGAGTAGGAGAAAAATCTGATTAATTAAAATATGGTCACTTTGTAATCTAAAGTATTGATATTTTTTATAAAACCAAATTATTTTAAAGATCTGTAGTAAATTTTGGAGAAAAAATTGTTCTTAACATTTATTCAGAGACATTCACATTATTAAAACATTTTAAATAATTCATAAACATCTTTAAAATTCATTTATAAAACAGACTATTATTCCCCTCATATTGTGGGACGTATGAGAATCAGAAGTGTTTATCTGAGTACTCTATCTAAAAACTACATATTGCCTGTGCAGGCTCACAGTAGGAAAGTGAGAGAGGTATCTATTATGTTTTGAGAGCTCAGAGCTTATAGAAAGTTTTTAAGAGCTTAGTTTTGTAGCTGGATTAACCTGGCTTCAAATCCTGGTCCTGAAAATCAGATTTTGGGCAAGTTGTTTAACTCTGAGTTTCCTCATTTGTAAAATAAGAAAAACTATAATATCTACTTCATAAGGTGCTGTTAGGATTGAATGAGAAACTACTAGCACAGTAACTGAAACAGAATGAACTATCTCATATTAACTATTATGACTGTTGGTTTTATCATTCCTTGAATCCAGAAAAAGTTGCTCCTAAACTACTCTGCCTTGTAAAAGTCAATAATCAAAATCATTATGATGCATTATAAGATCTTTGGATGAGGGACTAAATATATGAACCTTAAGCTAACCTTAGCAGTTTAAGATTTATTGATTGGTACAAACTAGTGACCTATCAACTACCTATCCCTACGAATTTGTTTTGTTTATCTTATACCTGTCCTGAGTCACTCACTTGTATTACCTACCAGCATTCTGTAGGCATTTGAGTTTTGACCCTGGGTGTATAAAGTAAAATACATGCACTTAAAAATGTAATATATGCTCTTAGAATATATATATATACACACACACATATATACATATATGTAGGAGTGTACATATGTATATATATACATACTCTAAGAAACTCTAAGTCACATGCATGTATTATTTTTATTTTTAAAAATGTCAACGTAAGTTATGTGGGCTTGGTAGGTAGTGGGATTATGTTTACTGTTTGTTTGTTTTTATTTTTCTGAGATAACAAAATTTTACAGGGAGTTCCCTGGCGGTCCAGTGGTTAGGACTCTGTTTTCACTGCCGATGGCCCAGGTTCAATCCCTGGTCGGGGAGCTAAAATCCCACAAGCCACTTGGCGCGGCCATAAAAAGAAAAAAAGAAAACGTTTACAAACAGAACACTTAAGAGACTTATTAAAGTGGTGTCTCTCTTCCCATCTCTTCCTATTTCATTCTCCTGGTCTCAAGTGCGCGGTCTAGTCATAAATTATGGGAAGAAAAGTATGAAAACTTTTGTCTCCTATTATCTCAATTCCTTCATTGGTTTAACAAAATTCTCCTTATGAAATTGGAGATAAACAATGCTAATTGTACAACCATGTATTCATTCATGAAAGCCACAGCCAACTGTTAATTGCCATGGGTTTGCAGATACTAGTTTAGTTACAGTTTTGCACAGGAGAGGGTTTGTGAATGTTATAAACCTCATTCCACACGGGATGCATAACTCGCCCTTGGAAACTTTGTGTGCACAGATTGAGGGTGCTAGGGTTTCTTTAGTGGAATCTGGCTCAGTGATGGTGGCTGAGTCAAGAAAACACCCAGAAACTTGACCTAGTTCTCACTCATTTAACACAGAAACTATGTGGAAATGCTTTGAAATATGTCTGCTAATCTATAAATTGCAACAAATCAACTTCAGAGGCCATCTGGAACAAACTTCCAGAGCACAATATCATCAAAGGTGAAGACATGTATCATTTTAAGACATTTGACAAGAACAGATTTTCAATAGGGAAGAAACTTGAACTATATCTAATTAACCATCTAGTTTTAGCTTCTTTCAAAAGAATAGTATGATGGAGTGATAGACATTTCTTTGGTTTAAGGTACACTTCAATATGGGCTATAAATGAACTCAATATGGTTTCCTAAACTGCACCATAAAACATTTCAGTACCCTATGCTATACGGGGATCTATTGGAAAGGTATTCATCTAATGAGAAAGGTAAAAGGATAACAGGCTTTTTTTACTTGTGAAAAAGTGAGCCAGGTAAATTGTTAAGCTGACATAAGAGCTCGTTGCTCTCACAGCATTAAATCTCTTGGGACTTCAATGGTTAAGACTTGTTGAGTTTTTCTTTGTGCCAGGAAATGTGCTGAGTAATTAACATGTATCATCATATTTACTCCCCTTAAAAACCTGTGAAGAAGGTACTATTACTATCTTCATTTCAAACACACACACACACACACACACACACACACACACACACACACACAAACACACACTTGAGTTTCAGAAAAGTAAAGCAACTTATCATGATGTAAGTGGCCAAGCTGGGATTTGAAGCTAGGAAGTCAAACTCCATAACATATGCCCTTAACCAGAAAGCTATTCCGATTTTAACAAATGTAGAGCATTTAGCTGAAGGACATATTACATAGTTTTATGGACTCTTTGAGGAGTCTTTTAACGTGTAAGTAACCTTCTTAATTGATTTATACAGACCTCAAATTAGGACCACTGCAGGTGCCTTACCTGGGATTCCCAACTGTTTAACTGAAACAATCACCTTATTTTCTAAAAAGACTTTAATCATTCTAAAATGAATAAAAGGTAAAACCTTTGCATGTGGAGGGGCAATTAAGGAGAAATGTACACTGCTTTGAGTCATGGTAGGAATTCTTTTAATAATTGCTGCCATTCATTTGTGGAGTATCCTAGACTAACTTTAAATCTTGTCATCATTACAAACCTACAATGGTAAGCATTATTTTCCTGATGAGAAATTAAAGCTGAGAGAGGTTAATCAACTTGCACAGAGTCACACAGGACTCTGATAATTTGCCTCCTGTGGTTTTTCTCTGTACCATACTGACTACTTATGATCAATCAGGTAAAAGTTAGTGATTAAAGAACTCTTAGGGCATCTTAGTTGTCTTTCCAGGAACTTTCAGCCTTTGAACATCCTAACCATGCAAGGAGTATGTGGAAAATTGATGTATGATCCATTCTAAGAGGATTATTGGTATGATCTAAAACTAATAAATAAGAAATAATTGAGGCCAATAAATAAGCACAGAGTTCTTTCTGACCCATGCTGGAGAATCTCATGACCTTAAGGGATGGATAAAGAATCACAAATCAAACGTGCAAAAGCCCTGGCGTAATATATCCCCCTCCTTCATCTACTTTGATGTGCTCATGAAAGACACTCTGATTAAAATGATGGCTGGTGAGATATATGTTTCATGCAAATATGACTCAAGAAAGGCTGGGTAGTGAAAAGGATATGGATAGAATATGATGCTGAAAATTTAATCCACCTAATCAGTATAAAAAGAAAGAAGAACAGAGCTAAGAATCAAAGTGACTTAGAAGTATTAGCAGCAAGATCCAGCAGAAACCTGATGAACATATTGTGTTAACTGGAAATATTCTAAGATACTTAAGTATCGTTGACTAAGCGGTCAAAGATCTTTCAAGAAATGGAGGTTCTTCTGGCAGAAAGTACTAAGGAGCACAAAGACTGAGGTAAGAGACTATGGCTGGGATCAATTCCCCTCGTCTGTATTGGTTATCAATAACACATCACGTCACTAAGTACCTTAAAGCAATGATAATCATTTATTTACCTTGAAGTTTCTGTAGGTGGTATATTCAGGAGCACCTCAGTAAGTTCTGGCTAAGGGTCTGTTATGAGATTATAGTCAGATGTCAGTTGGGGCTACAGAATTTGAAGGTTTAATTGTTGGAAGATTCACTTAAGGTGAATTATTTCAAGGTGGATTTATTGCCTGGCAAGTCAGTGCTGGCTGTTGGCAGGAAGCCTTAGTTTCTATCCTTGCAGGCATCTCCACAGGACTGCTTGAGTGCCCTCATTGCATGGCAGCAGAGCAAGAATTCCAAGAGACCAAGGCAGAAGCTGTCCTTTTTATGACTTAGCCTTGCAAGTCACTCACCACGACAACTTCTGTATTCTACTGACCACACATACATGCCTTGATTCTTTATGAAAGAGAAATACATAAGGATGTGAATATGAGGAAGTGAGGATTATTGGAGGCTGTAGGAGGCTAACTACCCTATTTTCCAACCTCCTCCCCACATCCTTGAAAAATGGCTTGTGAAATATTGCTGACTACCAATGTGAGAAAAGTTTGTGGATTTAAGCCAAGTTCAGAGTTACAAAAACGTAGTGTAGGGGCTTCCCTGGTGGCGCAGTGGTTGAGAGTCCGCCTGCTGATGCAGGGGACACGGGTTCGTGCCCCGGTCCGGGAAGATCCCACATGCTGCGGAGCGGCTGGGCCCATGAGCCATGGCCGCTGAGCCTGCGCGTCCAGAGCCTGTGCTCCGCAACGGGAGAGGCCACAACAGTGAGAGGCCCGCGTACCGCAAAAAAAAAATAAATAAATAAATAAATAAATAACGTAGTGTAAGAGATCTATAATTAGTTGCATATGTCTGATTTAAATATTCAGCAAATCTTATCATTATTTTATCCACATTGTATGTTATTTTTATTTAATACTTTTTATTATTAAGAAAGTTATCATGTTATTTCATTAAAAATATCTGAATAATATTTACCAGGAGTACCATTTATTAAGTTCTTAGCTATGTACCAGTCATATGCCAAAGCTGTAGAAGTATTACCTAATTTAAGTCTCACAGTAACAGTACTATCTTCACTTTGCAAGTAAAGAAGCTGAAGCAAGAGAATTTAAGGAAGGTGTGCATGGCACTGGAGCTGAGATTTGAACTTATACTGATCTGAATCCAAAAATTGTTCCTATTAACCACTATGCTATTCTTCTGAGATCCTATAGCACTCTATCACCAAACTTTGTGTCCTAACATTAGTAGCAGGAAAGGGGTAACAAAGTTAACATCAAAAGAGGGAGAGTTACAAGTTATAAGCAATAAAAAGAGAGACCAAAGTATACTGGGGCATTGGAAAAAATGTAATGAAGCTAGAGAGAGTACAGCAATGGTGGAGGATATCAAGAAGGAAAATATGCTGTAGAGGAAAGCATGGTAAGTATGATGATCAGATCCACAGCCCCTTGAAACTTCCAGACAGAAAGAAGAGAAGATAGGAATACCTGGGCTGTATTAAGTGCTAAGGAGATAGTGAGGGTAAAGTGTGTAATAGGAAAGGTAGGCATGTACTTGGGATTCAGGTTGACCAAGGTTCAGATCTTGGCTGCACTACTAATAGTTTCTTGGTGACCTTAAACCAGTTACTTGAATTCTTTGAGCCTTAGTGTTCTAGTCATTAAAATGGGAATGATAATGATAATATCCACCTAACTGGGTAGATGTAAGAAAGAAAATACCATTATTAATGCACCTAGGAGAAGGCTTGGCACATAAACATCCAATAAGATCAACATTTACTCTATTCCAGGAACTCTGCTAAGTACTTTATACTATGATTATAATACGATGATTATTTTATTTAATCATTAATACAAGTTTTTATTCTCCACTTTATAACATAAGATCTTGAGGGACATAAGGGGAGGTGCCTATAATGTCAGAACAATTTAAAGTTGAGCTTAGTTAACCTAAATGTAACAGCAGATAGCCATTCTCCATAAGAACTCTTTCATTAGAAATGAATATAAATATTCTTTTTTTAAATTAAAGACTCAAATTTTCTCCTTTAGCATTCTGTAATTCCAAAATTATAGCATTTTATTTGCTCTTTTATGAATATTTGTTAATTAACCCACATTCCCTCTGTTTACCCCACTGAGTCATAAACTCTGTGAGGGCAGACACTTCTCTCCCTGATTCATTCTGGAATCCTCAGCACTTGATACAGTGCAGAGTGAGGCCTCAAATGTTTAAATCAAATAAAAGGAGTTTAACGGCTTATGCTGAAGAATAGGCATAAATTAGTTTTGTTATTATAAAACAACACACATTTACATGAGGTTTTATTATAATGAATTTTTTACATTATTTTATTCAGGTATCACTTCAACTTTAATCCAAGCTTATAAAATGGATTTGGGCTGTTCTCCAGAGGAACACCAGGCAAAAGTCAGAACATAAATACTATCTTTCATAAATAAAATCAAGTTTTTTTCTTTTTAAAACTGGTATTCTTTTATTTAAAAACATTTTTCCAGCTTTACTGAGGTACACTTGACAAATAAAATTGGAAGATATTAAAGTGTACATTGTGATGATTTGATATATGTATACAAGCCAATTGTGTTTTACCAGTCATAACAATGTATTACATTCAGTGCAGAAATGGTGAGTATGAAAAATTGATCCAGAAGCCTGATATATTTAAGCAGACACTGGAGAAGATTGTTGTACATCTTCTAGTCCTTGAATGCCTCCATAGACTAGACAAAAAAAAAATGGATTATGGTTCTTTTTTCACTCTCAATAAACCCACCATGTTAGTCACTGTGACGGGGCATTGTGCTAAACCAAGGGATACAAAGATGAATACATAGGCCTTGCCTGCCCTCGGGGAACTTAAAATCTAGTGGGAGAGAAAGCACTACTGTAATTCAGGTTAGACCATAATAAGTAATATATTCAAATACTATGAGGCCTGTTAGGGGGCACATATTTTGAAATAAAGGATTGAAAGTAGCCTAGAGGATAACTAGGATGTTGAACAACAGAAGAGGGACAAGGAAAAAGCATATATTTTTATGTTTATTGATTGTTTTCTTATTTTACATAAAATAATCCTTACTCAGTGCTGAGCAATTGACACAGAAAGTAGACCTGGAGACTACTCTCCAGGCTTTCAGCATTGAGAGGCCATGCATGTCTCCAAACCCTCAAAATAGGATGTGTCATTGTATCTTACTAGAACAGCATGTTTTAAGTTAATGTTGCAATATTTACTTTTAGTTACAGAAAAATTAGCCTGGTATATTATTAGCCTGTATTACAGTTTGGTTTTCAACAATTGCTGAAGATTGTTACAAGATTCACAGTGTAAATGGTATTTTTTAAAAAATACCATTTGTATTTCTGACTACAAAAGCAGTATATGCATTCGCTCATTACTCATTTTCTGAAGACTGACTATGTGGCTTCTACCAGAAGCAGCAAAGTAAACAAAACCACCAGGAATGCTTACAGTAGAAAGGAGTGATAGCAGCAGAATAAGTATCTGGTTCATCAGTAAGAAAAGAGGGCATTCACGAGGTGGGGTATCAAGATAACCATGGACATCCCAGGTTATGCAGTGGGACAGACACCCTAGACATCATCTGAAAAGGAAGAATGGGAGGAAAGAAGGCAAAGGCCAGGGCTTTAGAATATTTTACTGATAAGAAAATGAGCTTAAATATTTTTTCTTTCCATCATTGGGACCCACATTTTTTTTTTTTTTTTTAGCGGTACGCCGCCCTCTCACTGCTGTGGCCTCTCCCGTAGCGGAAGCACAGGCTCCGGACGCGCAGGCTCAGCGGCCATGGCTCACGGGCCCAGCCGCTCCAAGGCATGCGGGATCTTCCCGGACCGGGTCATGAGCCCGTGTCCCCTGCATCGGCAGGCGGACTCTCAACCACTGCGCTACCAGGGAAGCCCGGGACCCACATTTTTTAACTGAAAACTTATTCTGGTATGGCCAGGATAAAGTGTTTTCCATATTGCTTTACTTGTTTCACTGTGCTTATACAGTACTACCCATCTTTTGCTGCCAATTATGTATTACATATTAAACAAATACTCATAGAACGCCTACCATACATGAGTGCCATGGAAACACAGTGGTAATCAAGAAAAAGTGCCTCTTTCATGGAATTTACAGTTATTAAATTTACAAAGAGTGACATATTTCAAGTTTGAAATAATGCTTTTGACATGAGAGATTTCAAAGGAAAAATATGTTCAGTTATGCTGGGTCTTTCTAGAGATAGCAATGAGTGTAACTTTTATTTAAGTTTAATTCCATTAATCTGTAGAACTACTATGTAGAATTCTATGTACTATTCTACTATATAGAATTCTACTATGTAGAATTACTATGAGTATTTTTACTAAGGTGACTTTTTATTTCCCTTGTAGACCTTGTAAATTAATGTTGAACAATAACCAGCATCAAGGCTGCAAGGAACAAATGCTCTATTTGGGGTCTTAGAAACTGCAGTACAGGAGACACAGATTCAGGTAATACCAAAAGAGTATTCTGGGGAAGAGAAAGAATCAGGGGCTTATAAAGGCAAAAGCCATGAGGCTGTTCTCTGACACAAGAAAGGAAATATTTGTCTTTAAGCGATGGCTGTCATGATTTTTTCTAAATGAGGGTCTGATATGTATCTTGAGATTCTGGAACATTTGGAAAATATTTTGGAGCCCATGTTAAGACAAGGAGTGGTTGAAGTTCATATTCCCTCCAGGCTGAGACGTGCATAAGTCATACTTCCTCAATGGCCTTGCAGCTCCTTTCCAGAGAGCTCTCCTAAAAATACCAACTCCATTTTTATTTTCCTTTCACATTAGTTTTCATCTAATATAGTTAAGTAATGGCAAAATGATATTTTTAAAATTATTTTTTTCTATCAGCCTCCTGACAAACAAGTATTTAAGGTGGGATTTAAATGTAAACCTTAAACCCACTACTCAGCATGGAGGCATCTCTGATGTGCTTGCATTCTTATAAAGCTATAGGAAAGTAAGGCACGGAGAGTTATTGTAATACATGATTTGGTGATGAGAAGAAAGTGAAACAGCTGGGGCAAGATGAAGCCATGGACTCCAGGGAAAATCAAATTCATGTCCACACTAATGCTCTTATTAGCTGACTCAGAAAACAAATACAATTTATTAGATAAATTTGCTGCAGTGAAAGTGATTTTTTTTTTGAAGAATCGCTGGTGTACCACTACTCAATATTATAACAATAAACAGAATAAAGATTTTTAATCATGTTGATTACTGATTTTTTTCATTAACTTCAAAAGCTGTTAAAAAAGAAGTGATTAACAACTGTTTCATTCGTATTGATGAAAAAGTGAAACCCAATATCTAAAAAAACCATGAGTTTCTTTTCTTTCTTTTTGTGGTGCAGGCTTTCAGCACATAATAATTTATAATGCATTTCCTTCTAATTAAACTTAACTAAAATTTCAGCTAAAGTAGGCATGGGTGCTCTATTGTTTTATTTAAATCATGACTGGACAGAAACCCAACTTTTCATTCAAGGCAGAATGGAAAGCAGGTCTAGAAGGTTGCCATTGAGAGGAGCAATGACCTTTTTTATTTAAATGGAAAATTCTAATTTGGTGACCTTGCTGTATGATGTGATATATTTTTTTTATGTGTGCATGAGATTTTTCTTTTTTCACAGGGAGGTGAGACCGTGTGCTGTGGGGTTTTCTCGGGAGGCCTATTCTCCTGGCTGGATGTGTATGACAGGTTTAGACATTAAATGGCTTTAAGCTTGTCAAAGAAAGGTTATTAAAAATGTCCCTGGCTTTCAGGCTTCGTGCTCAGTAGGAGCCCAAATGCAATCCTATGGGGCTGTCTTTCTATTTAGTCATGTCATTTGGCTCTTTGCCTATAGCAAAAAATGAGACACCATCTGTTATTTCTCACTAATGGCTGTCGGTTCTGAGCTTGCCTGGCTCACTATGCCTTTTCTTTTCTCACTGGTGGCTGGACACAGCTTCGCTAACATGGCTCTATTGAGAAGTGTGCTTTCTCATCAAATGGGCTTAGAGATGTGGAAGCACTCACACACACTAAAACACTATTCCAGTCTAAGGTGTTGTCGTTATTTTATTAGCACTGTGAAATCTATGTAATTTTTTTGTGTTAGGGTGATCCAGGTTATATGTGGAAACCTCCTTTTCGTTAACAACAATAGCTCATATTAATTGAAGGCTTATATGAGTTATCCCTTTAATTTTCCCAAAACCCTAGAGCTAGACATTATTCCCTCCATTTTATAGGTTAGAAAGTAAGACAAGTTTATGAAACTTGCTCAGTTCCACAACAATAAAGAGCAGAATTAGAATTCAACGGGTTCAAGCCTTCCTCCAGAGCTGTACCTCTCAACCACTGTACTCTTGCTTCTCCAGGTAGCAT
Organism: Lagenorhynchus albirostris; assembly: GCF_949774975.1. Taxonomy (NCBI): domain Eukaryota; kingdom Metazoa; phylum Chordata; class Mammalia; order Artiodactyla; family Delphinidae; genus Lagenorhynchus; species Lagenorhynchus albirostris. The sequence goes on from NC_083103.1 coordinate 33,812,518, forward strand.
GCTGGGCTCTTTGGAGTTATCAATGGAAAATTGAACCTTAAAACCACTACAAATTGGAAACAAATTATTTTCCCTTGGGTCATTTTCTGTGTTTGCATTTATTTATGAGAGAAGAAACACCTTCTGTTTAGCTTCAGGAACCATTGTGGAGTTTTCAGCTTTGCAGTTGGCTTCACTAAAAATTCTCCTCAGTTTACAGATGGGGATTCAGAACCCAGAGAACACCTACGAGTCAGCCTGTTGTCAGGCTCTCATAAGCAGTACTCACTTGGAAAACATTGGCTGAAACATTACTTGTCATCAGGGCCGTGATGTTTTTCCATTTCAAAGCCTCAATAAGAGGCAGTGCTCTGGGGACTAACATTTGCTATATAGCAGCAGATAACTATTGTATCAGACTAAAAGCTGGGTAAATTTTTCAGCTAGATACATTTTGTCCTCCAAGGTACAAAGATTTTTGGCATGGTTTTAAAAACTTTATTGTGTATTGGTTTCAATAGAGGGAACTGCAAATATTGAAATATCCAAAAGAATAAACACCAATGTGATTCTTTTTGTAAATCCAAATCAAGATTAGTTCCTGAAGACTTGACTATGATTAATGTGAAGCTAAAAAAAATGGTTAACTACCTCGTTGCAATGTCATTTCTGGCAATTTCTTAATGGACATTTAGTGTTGAATTAGGCCAACTGTAGATTATTACAAAGTGTTCATTGTTACCCAGAATGCTCGAATTGTAGTATGTTAATAGAGATTGAGCAAAAGAAAGGTTCCATTATCAAATATGTTTGGGAAAATTATCTTGCAAATATATGGGTCTCTTCACTGGAAAAAAACAATAAAAGAACTTTGATCTTTAATATATTGATGTGTATTGTCATCTCCAACAGTATAAGATTCACAGTATTGTCTAAACGAGTATATCCACGGAAACTTACTTTTTGAAGTTTTCACATGAGTATTTTCCCATTGAACATGCATTGGAAAATGCATATCAGACATCTCAACTCATATGGATGCTTTATCCTCTCCCCAGTTACAGCCTCTTCTAGCTCTCACTTCAGTTGTCGAAAGCTCCTGAGCTTCATTCATGTCTTATTTTCTCTCATTTCCCAAATCAATTCATTTCCAATTCCTATACATTTTACCTCCTAACAAACCCTTGGAAATTATCTCTTTCCATTTCCACCGTTCCTGCCTCTCTGCTCATGTCACTGTTGTGTCTTGTCTCCATACGCATGTAATAGCTTCCCAACCGATTGCTCTGCTTTCCATCTCCACGTTATGGCCAGAAAAATCTTCCTAAAATATAAATTGGGTTTTGTAGATCAGTCAGTTTTTCCATGGCTTCACACGTTCTCCACAGTGAAGGATAAAAGTCACCCTCCTCGGTATGGCTTTTAAAGTCTCCCGTGATCTGAAACAGACTCACATTTCTCACTCTTCATAGGCTTTAGCCCCTTTGGGCCTCTTGTGGTTTTGCAAATACAAGGTGACTTCTTTTCATGTGTGTGTGCTTTTCCTGTTTTATCTGCCTGGAGTGTCTGCTTGCCTGTCTACCCTACTCACCGATGAAATTATCACTCTTTCTGCAAGGCTGTGATTAAACTTATCTCTTTTGTTAAAACTCTCTGGCTTCTTCAGGAACAGTTATGCATTTGGCCTTCTATTGGTACAGGGTTTCTTAGACATGGCTCTATGGTGCATTTCTCTGGGAAGAGGTCCATGGAGAATGTAGTAGTTGACTCTAAAGATGGCACCCGAAGACCCCTGCCTCCTGGTGTTCATGCTCTTGTGTAGTCTTCTTCTACCATTTATCAAGGTTGATCTGTGTGACCAATAGAATACTGCATAAGTAATCGTGTATCACTTCTGGTGCTAGGTCATGAGCAGCATCAAGACTTTCTCCTCTGTCTTTTCCAAAGATCAATTGTTCTGAAGACAGCCAACTGCCATGTTGTGATCAGTCCTACAAGTGACTCACGAGGCTGGGAACTGAGTGTTTCTGCCACAGCTTATAGGGAACTCCCTGAGGCCTCCTTCCAGTAGCCACACAGTGTGAGCTACGTTGGAAACATATCCTGCAGCCCCAGTCAAGCTTTCAGCTGACAGCAGCCCCCAACAGATAGCTTGACTGCAACCTCATCAGAGACCCTAATCTAGAACCATCCAGCTAAGCCTCTTTCAGATTCTTGACCTTTAGTAATTGTGTGAGATAATAAATGTTTGTTGTTTTAAGCTGCTAAGTATTCAGGCAAATATTTGTTCATAGCAACAATACAAACCATCATGTTCTCAAAAGAGTCCATGGCCCAAAAAGGATTAAGAAACTCTGACATGCACATTGTTCTAGCTACTATTAGCATTTGTCATTAGGTATCATTTAATTTTTGTGTGTTTACCAGGTTCTTCTTACTGTAAGCTACCTGAAAACAACAAAATTGCATTTATCATTATATCTTCAGTACCTACCTCATAGCTGGAAATATAATAGACAGTTTTAAAATAGATTTGCTTAATTAAATGAAAGTTTGACTTTCATGTGGAGCTTAAAGCAAATGCTGACTTTTAGGAAAGATTCAAGTCACTGGAAGGCCATCTTAAGGGCTTTTGATGCTGTGGCATGTTTGCTGGAAGGGCTAGAGAATTCCAAGGTATCTGAGACCTTTAAATGAGTTCTCTCAGTAAAAGAGATGAACAAAAACGCGTATATGTAGATGAAAAACGTTGGCATGGAAAAGGACTACAGCACTTTTCCTTGTCTCTAAACAGAATTTGAACCTATGTCTTCTATGATGTTAGAGTCAGGGGAAAATAAATCTCCCAGTCATTTTGAGCTGATTGGGCCAACAATGAATAAGGACATTATAAACCAGGTATGTCCTCAGGCTAGTCCGTGTGTGTGTGTGTGTGTGTGTGTGTGTGTGTGTGTGTGTGTGTGTGTATTTGTGTACTTCAGATATGTGTGGCTAGGAGGCAATTAGAAAATGTTACGTTTCTATAAAACCCGACATCTGACTTGAAGGAATTTTTCTGGGATTCTATAAAAGGCACACAGAGCTCTTGCATGGGATTAACTAAAGCACATATGCACAAAAAGAGAAGATACTTTATAATTCTCAATAACCACTGATTAAGATATTTCATATCAACTTTAGTTTATTATTATAAAAAAACCCACTCTTGTTACCTATAATAAAGAAAATTACTTCTTTGTATTCCTTGTTGTTTTTGCAAGAGAAATAACTCTTTTATACACTTGAGTATAATGGCTGAGTTATAATAATGGCTGAGTAAACAGTCTAGCAAGAGTAGATATGCCCTATACCATGCACAAAGAAAATTCTAGAAATTCCAGATAATTGAAAAATATAAAATCAAAAGGAATTAGGAGAAAAGAACGGACTTATCAAAACAGAGCTGACTTACAAACACTTTATGTCCACCTATATTTTTTATTCAACAGTTGAATCAAAGTTTACAATTTTATAGGGAAAAATTGATGCTGCCTGGTTGTCCTCTTGTTTTCTTATCACATTTCAGCTGCAAGCAGGTTACTGACACTAGTCTCATACAATCACCAAGAGTGAGTCAGTGTTTTCCACATTTTTATATCCTTTGGGGAGGAAACAAGCAAAGAAGAAAACAACTTTCCTAAAATGTAAATGCTGTATTCCCAGGACTGTACAACTCTAGCCAGAAATGAGATTTCTGAAAGTCTTTCAATTGCCTGATAAGAAAGGAATCTCTAAGACTTTACTTTGTCCTTGGGGAATTTTTAATGGCATCTTTTCACCAGACATTTGCCCCAGTGGACTAGCTTGCTTTTTGTTGCTATTGTTTGTTTATCTTTAATGGAAAGAAATCGATTCACAAAACCTTATTGAGATGGACTTAAATATTCAACAGGCCCGACACCCTTTTATTATCTCTAAGAAGTTCTAAACAAGTTGTGATCTAGCTTACACTTAAACAGGTTGGGAGGCAGAAGCTCACAGCTTTTGCAGTATTGACTCAAGAAGTTCTTTCTTATTTTAAATTAAAATATTTTCCTACAGCCTTTATCTGGTGGAACTGTAGCAGGCTAGTCCCCCTTCCATAGGACAGGTTATCTGGAAAACTCTCACCCTGCCCAGCTCCACCCCATTCTCATCCCACCACTGTAATCTGCTCCGTTAGACTAAATATGCAACTTCCTTGGCTCAGCTTTTCTTTCAGTTCCTTAATGAGCTCCTCTTTCATGTTTCAAGAGCTTAGTGCACACCCTTTGCCAAGCCTGGAATGTTTACCCTTCCTTCACCCAGTTAACTGTTAACTCACCCTTTAGAGCTCAGCCCAACTGTCACTTCCTTAGAGAAGCAGTCTGGTGCACTGCTCATAGAGTCCCAGTTATACTCTACTACAAGCACACTGTACATGTCTTTCATTGCTCTCACATGGCCAGTAATTTTATATCTGTCTAACTACAAGATAAACGTCTTTGTCCCCTAGCAGACTCTATGTTCTACAGAGCAGAAGATTCTGGATCCTCAATACTGGCACATCTCCTTCAATAAATATTTGCTGAATGGATGAAAGAATCCCTCAGATGTCTTGGGGTTGATCATTTGAACAACCAAAGAGCTTTTCTTTTTAAAGGAAGAGAGTTTCCCAGGATTGTTTTGGCCAGCAGAGCATAGCATGGGTCTGTCACCTCCCTTAGACATCAGGATGATTTTAATGTAACCCATGATCTCATTAGCATCGTGATAGCCACAACACCCTGCATCATCCTGGTGACACGTGGGGAATCGGTTTCCTCCAGTGGTGCTATTATATCTTCACCTTTACTCCTCTCCCCATTTTCTAAATCCAAGCATAGGAACCAACTAAGTCAGACTGCAACCAAAATCAGCAACAGTCTTGTCTTGTGCATATGAGCAATGTTCTCCAAATTGTTCAAGAGCGAGAGGAAGTTAATTTTAGTCACCCCACCCCCACAGGGTTTGGTCAGCATCTTAACTTGGACTACTAGATTTCTAACTACTTAAAGGCAGGTCCCTAGTTCTATAGAACGTTTGAATACTAGGCAGGCTAACTCTCAGAAGCTATGGAGAGACAACCTAGTTAACACTCAGTTCTAAAAATTGGCCCAATCCAGAACTAAGAAAAATCACAGTGTAATGTCCATAGGGGCATCTAAGTCCTACATAATTTTTGTACTAAATTTCCTGCCTGTGTGGAAGCACCTAAAATTCTAAGTGGGAGGTAAATAAAAGGTACAAGGGCACAAGAACCCAGCAGAATTGCTGGGGCCACAGAATTCCATTTCAAACAAGGATGATGATTATTGTGACCATATAACTAAATTTGAGAACAAAGTGTGTGGGGGAGATTATTTAGATTAATGTCAAGACAATAATATAGCCTAGGTAAACTAAGATGTATGATCATTCTAGTGATGGCTTAATTCTCAGTCCAATCACTTCTGACACTGTCTGTTTCCTGCTTAATTTTTCTCATCTGTGAAAAGAGAGCTAATAATATTTTCCTTATGAACAATGCCTAACACACTACTTGACACAGTGTGGATGCTCAGTTGTAATCATTGTTAGTCATTCTCCACACTTTCCTCTGAATCTCCCTAGTACTGACTCAGAAATTGAGAGATTGCTCCTGGAAATGGGGTAGAGAAGGCACCAGCAGACACTGCAGAGTGTCAGTAGAGAGACAGAGAGAAAACTAGGTCTTCCAGGTCAAAGAGATTTTTTTTAGCCTGGGTGTGTGTGGGCTGGGGTGTTGACTTTCCAATTTCCATCCAATTGTACAACACAAGAAATTGTCATTCGCCTACTCAGAATGCCCAGGACTAATCAGAGAGGCTTCAAGTGTTGCAGTAATCCTTGGGGGGAGGTATTTTTAACAACTAACACTAGAGTTCTAAAATAACTATTGTTGCAGCTGTTTGATTTATAAGCCAAGTATTCAGGGAAAACTGCATAGGAAAAGGAGAAAAGAAGAAGGAATGATTGGTCCATAGATTTAGAAGTCCAGGCGCCATCCCAGTGGAATGCTCCCAGGCCATAACACTCAATTCTCCCCAAATCACACTTCATTTTCTTGGTTCATGTATTCAGAATTTTCATTGTTCTTTATTCTCTCTGAATACTTTTTCCAAACATTAGAGTTTTGAAGGCAGGTTTCCAGGGAAGGGAAAGAAAACACAAAATTGACAGTGGCTGATTCCTTTTACTTTTTTTCTTTGAAAGTTTTCAGATAGATTGCCAACTTAAAAAAACAGTGACATGCACAGGATGCAGAAATCAGATGACTATATGAGTCAACCGGCAACAAAAAGTAGCTGTGAGAAATGGGATTGTTAGCATCTTTCCAGGGGAAGTCAGAGAATAAGGGAAGTTTTCAGGACTTGCTTCCAACTCTTCCTCACTCATTATTCATGAGATAAAGCTGATACTAAGGCCCTGTGAGGGTAGAGAGTGTTGGTGATCAAGGCAACTGAATTCACAGGTTCACTGTTCCTCTGGAGGAAAGTGGACGGATTTCTACCTGAGCTTTGGGGAATTGGGAGAGGAGAGAAAACAGTGGAAAACTGCCTGTCTGCTCTCCTCTGTCCCTTGTGGTGAGAAGTGGAATAACATGATGATTAAGAGTGAACTTGAGCTGAGCTGCTGGGTTCCAGTCTCTGCTTTTCCCCTAATTAGCTGTGTGACGTTAAGCATATTATTTCATCTCTTCACATCTCACTTTTCTTATATATAAAGTGGGAGTAGTTCAACCTCAGAGGATTTTTTTGAGGATTAAATGACTTAATACGTGTGAAGTTCTTAGGAAAGGTCTGGCTCAAAGTAAGTACTCTATGAATATGATCTGCTAATATTATTATTTTTGTTATTATTTATCTTTCTCCTTATCCTCACTTCAGATGCATCAAGAGTCCATACACTTTCTCACTGGGTCTAACCTGTCCTACCATTGATTAACCCATCCCACAGGCAAACACATGTCTTATTACCTCTATGTGCCCTCTGTTTAGCACAGTGTCTGAGATATAACATTTTATAAATGTTCGTTGAACTGAACAATTGTACATCCGTGTGTACAATGTAGAAAAAATACACCACTTGGGATCCCAGTCTGGCAGGATCTTAGGTTTACTTAAGATATATAAATAAAAAAAAAATTCAATACAGTGCTTAACTCTGACAACAAGAGATACACCGTGACGTTTTTATTTTACCCTATTTATTTCTCTTATGTCCTGTTCTAGTTTAGTGGGGTTGATTTTATAACTACAATAGGCAGTTTTTAAGCACCCTCCCCCATCCCTGGCATATTGATTTGCCTGTATTGAGTTTCATGGTTCTGATTTTTGGAAATGCAAAGCTTAATCTACATTCAAATGCTTATATGTGGAATCTAAAAAAATGGTACAAATAAACTTACTTACAAAACAGAAACAGAGTCACAGATGTAGAAAACAAACTTAGAGTTACCAAGGGAGAAAAGGGAGGGAGAGATAAACTGGGAGACTGGGATTGACATATACGCAGTACTATATATAAAATAGATAACTAATAAGGACCTACTTTATAGCACAGAGAACTCTACTCAATACTCTGTAATGGCTTATATGGGAAAAGAATCTAAAAAAGAGTGGATATATATATGTATAACTGATTCACTTTGCTGTATGCCTGAAACTAGCATAACATTGTAAATCAACTAAACTCTAATAAAAATTGTTTAAAAAAACCTTTGGTTCAGAAAGATATTAACTTTTCTGGTGAGCTGGAGTGCAAGGAGTTCAATAGAAGCGAGGTTACAAGGGAGATTTACAGCCACCCCCCCCCCCCAGAACAGTCTAGCATGGTGGAAGCATTCTGGCTTAATGGGCTGTTACTTGAACTCTGCCTCCCTACCCAAAAAAGAGGTTAAAACACATTGAGATTAATGGAAGAACCTCAGTAACTTCCACTTAAGAATTCTCAATCTCTGGGAGGTGGTATTAAAATTATCTTGGGGGTTGAAGTCATTACATTTCTGAAATCATGAATTTGAGTGTTAGTACAAGTTTTATATTAAAGTTCTATATAGGTAGATCTCTTACTGCCTTCTCCCTTCGAACCAAAGATTTTATCCATAAATCTGGTAAATGGGTATCTGGAGCCCTGCACGATGATGTCATTGTACCAGAGCCTTTCCTCAGGTTAGTCTTGGAGGTTGGGTTTTGAGGGATAAGTAGATAAAGGGGTAGGTGATCAAATGCAGCAAAAGAGGATTTTGAGTTGGGTGATCTAGTCTGGATTATATGAAGAAGGAGAAATTCATTAATAGGTAGAGCACATCAGAATGAACCATTCATCCATAAAATCCAAACATATGCTAAGAGCCTGCCTTTCCATCTGTACCTCATGGATTTGGTTTTAATATGGTGTTCCATTCTGAAGGATTTGCTCAAATCAGCAGTTCAAAAATGATTCACAAAGGAAAAGCTTGCATGAAGAGTTCTTGTTTATGTTTTATTAATAGCATTTGCCAACACTCCCATAAAAATGAAAAAAGCCCCCTTTCAACATAACAATCTCTTGTTGCTCAGATTGCTTTTGTGGTTGTTGTTGTGGTTTTTATTTTAGGTGCTTGAGATTTTTTAAAATTTGAACACAGTTTTAATAGAATTCATCATTTTTGTCTGCTGACTAAACCCTACCAGGAGGCATCATCTGGCAAATGTCCCCTGTGCCTCTCTAATTGCTTAATTAACATTCAAATCCAAGGTTTAAGGAAAGGGTTGGTATTATTATAAGTTATAAGGTAGTCAGTTGCTGCCATGACACCTTTGAAGCTGTCATATAGTATCTATAAAGAGATTCAATGGAAGATGGGTCTAGCTTGAGGTAAAATGAAAAATCACAAGTGTTTTTTTAAAACTTTGCAAATAATAACTTATAGAATAGTATTCCTCTTCTAGAAAAACTATATCCAACCATGAAATGTATAATTTGGTACTCTTTATTCAATCCAAAAAATGAATAGTTCTTTAAAAATATCCATAGATTTTTAAATTATTTTATTTTGTTTTAGGCGATATTTACACAAAATGGTTAGGTGCCAGTGTATTTAATTTTATTTACAAATTTAAGAGAATTTAATAAACAAGGCAACTTGAAAAAATATGGTAAAAGAGGATTTAGTGATGCGTATTTAGGGTATATGCCCTATAAATGTGTACAACTTTTTTGATCTACTAAAATATTTTGTCGGAAAAATATTATCTCCTAAACATAATTTCAGTTACTTCTATCTCCTGTAGAAATAATTTAATCTGTAATATAATCTTTTAAATTTTGCAACTGAAAAGCAGAGACAACAGCTTAAAGCATTGTTTACACAAACTCAAATCAGAAAAAAAAGTTTTGTTGGAGAAATACAAATCAGTAAAGATCAAGATTACAATGGATAGATGGATAAAGAGCACAAAACATAATTCACAAAGGTGTAAATATTAAACAAGGCTGTGTAAATAACCTTAAACAAATTTGTTTATTATATTTTATATTTTCATTGTAAAGAAATGAAAATTTAAAAACAGAGCAAAGTTCTTTACATCCATTAACTTAACAATTAAAAGCAGAAATATTTAAGGCTACAGAACTGTGGAAAAATTTGTACACTCATCATTGGTCACACAGTAAATTGACATAACACATTTAAAAAATAATTCATCAAGATCTATCGAGACCATAAAGCATTTTGTATAATTTAGCTGACATCTTGTATTTGATCATTTTTCCACTGAAATTTTTCAAAGGCACTAAAATACTAGATGCACAAACATTTTTTTTTGGTATTTTGGTATTACCCATTATTACAAAGAAATTAGAGACAATATTAACATCAGAAAATGGGGGAAAGTCAGTGGTACCAATTGTCAGCCAAGAAATATAATAATTAATAACAGCTTTAATTAATAATATTAAAAAATAATATTAGGTGAATAGTGAAAAATGAAATTACCTTTGTGCCAACTATAAGAAAAATCTGCATATGACAAAAGAGCACAGAGGTATAAAAATGGTTGCTGTGCTGGCGTAGTGGAATTAGAGGTGGTATTCAGGAGACAGCTTACTATACTATAAGAGAAGGAAACATCTCGGCTGGGCTAGTATTTGCAAAATATACTTTTTAATAAAATTATATAGCTTCTCTGAGTCTCAGTTTTCTCTTTTGCAAAATGAGGTTATACCTGCTTCATAAAGTTGTCAGTGTTCAGTGACATAAAGCATGTACAGTGTTTAATGGAGTCTCCAAAACCAAAAACTGTTATCGTGCTATTCATGGCAGTCCTGGTATCAAACAGTATGTGAAAGAAGTTAAATAACAGCACTCATGAATCATTAAAGGAGCTTCTCCTTTACTTTAAATGCTGTGGTTGAACATTAGCATGAGTACAGTAATAGCAAAGCTCTGGAAGATGGAAACAGACACAAAATCAATCTTGTTCAACCCTGAGAGATGGTAGTTACTATTATATCCCTTTCTGTGGTAAACTAAGAGAGGCTAAGAATCTTACTGAAAGTAACACAACTAGTAATAGTCATTAGAGTGAACATTGCTGAAAGCTTATTATATGTAATGAACTGTCAAATCACTTTAGAGCTGTTTAGTCAAGTAATACTCAGAAAACCTCTGTGTTGTAAATACTGTTATTATTCTAACTTTTAAGAAGAGGAACTGAGACAAATAGGAAGTAAATACCTTAATGTAAGTAAGTAAGGTTTTACCACTAGTCAGTTAGCAGAAGCAGGATTTAAATCAAACCACTTATTCCAGCCATATACTTTAATCACAGAGAGCTGACATTCAAACAGGAGTCTGTCTGAATCATGGCACATTTCTTGATAGTTACAAAAATAATGCTTTTTTTGAATAAAAGGCAATTTTAAAAGTGGGTTGTTTATGAAGACCAAGAAAGATGTTTGTTTTGTAAGATTTCTTTCTGCTTGGGATGTGGAATGTGTAGAAAGATGCTTCATTACCTTGACAGAGGAAAGTTACAAGCATCTCCCAGGTAAAATGACTTCCACTGGGCTGCAGGTTTATCATAAAGATTATCCAATTTTGTAAAGATTAACTATGGAATTGAATAACCAAATTTAAAAGTAAGAACAGGGCTTCCCTGGTGGCGCAGTGGTTGAGAGTCCGCCTGCCAATGCAGGGAAGACAGGTTCGTGCCCTAGTCCGGGAAGATCCCACATGCTGCGGAGCGGCTAGGCCCGTGAGCCATGGCCGCTGAGCCTGCGCGTCCGGAGCCTGTGCTTCACAACGGGAGAGGCCACAGCAGTGAGAGGCCCGCGTACCGCAAAAAAACAAAGTAAGAACAAACCAACTGGTATAATAACCTGTGAACCACCGGTCAGAATGGCCACCATCAAAAAATCTACAAACGATAAATGCTGGAGAGGGTGTGGAGAAAAGGGAACCCTCTTGCACTGCTGGTGGGAATGTGAATTGTTACAGCCACTATGGAGAACAGTATGGAAGTTCCTTAAAAAACTAAAAATAGAACTACCATACGACCCAGCAATCCCACGACTGGGCATATACCCTGAGAAAATCATAATTCAAAAAGAGTCATGTACCACAATGTTCATTGCAGCTCTATTTACAATAGCCAGGACATGGAAGCAACCTAAGTGTCCATCGACAGATGAATGGATAAAGAAGATGTGGCACATATATACAGTGGAATATTACTCAGCCATAAAAAGAAACGAAATTGAGTTATTTTTAGTGAGGTGGATGGACCTAGAGTCTTTCATACAGAGTGAAGTAAGTCAGAAAGAGGAAAACAAATACCGTATGCTAACACATATATATGGAATCTAAAAAAAAAAAAAGGTCATGAAGAACCTAGGGTCAAGATGGGAATAAAGATGCAGACCTACTAGAGAATGGACTTGAGGATATGGGGAGGGAGAAGGGTAAGCTGGGACAAAGTGAGAGAGTGGCATGGACATATATACACTACCAAATGTAAACTAGATAGCTAGTGGGAAGCAGCCACATAGCACAGGGAGATCAGCTCGGTGCTTTGTGACCACCTGGAAGGGTGGAATAGGGAGGGTGGGAGGGAGGGAGACGCAAGAGGGAAGAGATATGGGGATATATGTATATGTATAACTGATTCACTTTGTTATAAAACAGAAACTAACACACCATTGTAAAGCAATTATACTCCAATAAAGGCGTTAAAAAAAATAATAACCTGTGATCATGGATCTTCCAGTCTGCAGGGAGACAGATGATAAACAAATAAACAATATGTGAGGAGGTGACAGTACTTTGACCAAAAACAAAACTCACTCACAGTGGTTCTTAACCTATTTTCATTCACTGATGCTGTTAAAAATGTTTGAAAGCTATGGAATTTCTTGAAGAAAAATAAACATTTGTATCACGTTTACAATTTTGTATACATTTGCAAAGGATTGACAATCCCCTGTCCAGAACCCCTCTGAGGGGTCCCTATATCCCATGATAAGAACCACAGGCAGAGGGATGGCAAGTGCTGGGCAGTGACAAGTTAGATAAAGTGCCTATCACAAGGAAGGTCTCTGATGAAATAGTATTTTAGTGAAAACTGAAGGAGGTGAGAGAGGGAGCTATATAGATATTGAGAGAAAAGTTTTCCAGGGAAAGGGAACAGCAAATGTAAATACCCTGGCATGGGAATGTGTATGGCTTTTGTTGAAAATCCCATACATGATAATAGTATCAATCATTATTTAATAATTGTTTGGCTAGCATCTCCTGAGTACTAGGAACTAGGTGTGCACAGATATAAAATAGTCCTCCCCCTTGATGGATTCAAAATGAAGAATTGAAAACATATAAATTTTAATTTATGTATTATAAACACCCCAAATCTCAGTGACTAAAACCCACAATTATTTACTATTATAGTTAATGGGTCAGTGGTTATGTTGGGAGCTGGATTAAGTAAGGTTGGCTGATCTTGACTGGCTTGCTCATGCTCTTGTTAGTTGGCTGGGGGCCCTACGTTAGACTGAGCTTGACTTGGGCACCTATAGTGGGGGAGCTCTGCTTCTCATATCTCTCATATTTCTTCTGGGACCAGTCAGTATGTTCTTTTCATTGTCTTGGAAGAAATTCAAGAGGGAAGCCCAGTAGCTTTTTCAAGCCTCCAGAGCCTGAGACACACCCCTAAGAGTGAATACTGCCTTAAATTTTGCACCCTAGGTACTTCACTCAAACACCTCAGTCCTGGCCTGTCATCCTTTACTTGTACATCCCATTAGCCAAAGCTAGTCATATGGCCAAGCCTGAGGGATTTACACTCTTTCTACACTGGGAGAACCCTATGAAGTTGACAAAGTAAAGGGTATGGATAGAGGGAGGGTGGAGAATTGGGACTATTTAAACAATCCATTATTTCACCACAATAAATACATAATCCAGTGGTTTTCAAACCATGAGATACATTCCATTGGTGATATGAGAAATGATTTTTGATTGTGTTTGAAACGAAAACCATTGTTTTTATGTTAATAGTATATATTTATTTTTCATGTGCTGAATAAAACAATAAGCACCTCAGGCTTTTGATTTGATTTTACAAGTATTGAATAAGATGAAGTTAAATTAAGTAAAAGTAGTGGGTCAACATATGCAAATTATATAGTTATAATGGCATAAGTGTATGGGTCTATAGAAAAAAAACTCAAGAGAGAGATAAGTGAATGAAGTTTGGAAAACATTGCTGGTTGGAATATGAACCAACCAAGTGCTTGGGAACGAGGAGTAGAGGGAAAAAGGAAGGTTCCATGGAGGGGGTAACATTAGAGTAGCACCTTTAACAAGGTGGAATTTATAAGGCAACAAAGGGATGGAAGCATAGTCCCGATGGAGAAAGCAGTATATACAATGGTCCAAAGAGGTAAAGGTACATGATAAATAGTATAATAATGCATCCCATTCATTGGATATCCAATGGGCCAGGCCCGAAGCTAGATTCCTTTTGCACAGTATCTGTAATCCCCTGGATGATTAGAGAGCCTCAACTCTTTTCCTTATACCACAAACAGGGTCATATAGCAAATGACCATAGCAAATAACTGTTGGCTAAAAGATTGACTAATAAACTCTTTCAGAAGACTTATATTCTATTATAAATCCAAAACCCAAGGCTCTCAAAATCGTCTCATTTTCAATATTCCTACTTCTTGGAGGAGCAATTTTATCTTCTTTTAAGGCTGCCTCGATTTGTTTTTCAGGGTGAGCTCTCTGATTCCCAAATGGGTAACTTTACCCAGGGCTATGAGAGTTGAATATACACAGACAAAACAAGCCCAGATTCACAATCTGAGAGAAATATTTATAAACTAAGATACTGGAAACTGTATTCAGAAAAAAATAAATGGAAACTCTTCCTTTAAAATCTGAGCCTGAAGAACAGCTACCATCTGCCTCTCTTGGCCCAGGAGCCTGTGTTTGAATCATGCTGCCGATTTCCCTCGTAAAAATCAGTCAAAACAAGGCTTTCAAGGCAACTGCTCTTTTAAGTACAGTTTTATTCAGTGCGACTGTGCTGTATGTTTCATGCATTATTTACAGTCCTCAAACTGCCCCCTTTCCAGCGTTCACCATAGAAATAAATAATATCACCTGTTATCCAACGGCTCAGAACAAAAACCTTAGAATCACCCTTGACACTCCTTTCTTTCATGCTCCCCATCCAATCCATCAGGAAATACTGTAACTCAACCTAAAAATTTTATCCCCAATGCTATCCCTTCTATCTGTACTGTTGCATCTTTTTTCTCAAGGCACCATCACCTCTCACCCACATTAGAGTAAGAGCTATCTTACAGCTCCTTCTATATGTGGTCACCTTAAATAAAACTGCAGTCTCCATCATTGTCTATCCTGCTTTATTTTTCTTCACAACATTGAATTTATGTTCATACATTACATATTATTAGTCTATTCATTGTTGCTCTCTCTCACTAAAATACAAGTTCCATGAAGGTAGATGTGTGTTTGCCTTGCTCATGGTTTTCTTTATTTTCTGTTTCTAGAAGAATGCTAGGGACATAATAGATGCTCAATAAAATATTTGTTAAGTAATTAACTGGATAAATTCAAATATTTCTCCCAAAGCTGCATCATGATACTTCGAAAAGCCTTATGCCTTTAAATAAAAACAAAACCAAAAACAAACAAATAAACAAAAATCCTTCAGCTCTTAGAGCCTTATTATCTCTGCCAAACACTTCCTATCTGTTGTTTCATTTGAGTCTGTGTATGATGGTTCTATTTGATAAATAAGATACCTGGGACCTACAGATGATCCATTACTTGCTTCAGGCCATGTGGTAAGTTGGTTACAGAGTATCCGTCTCAGTTCTCCAGATTCCTAAACCTGGGGTCTTTCCGCTGGACCACATATAGATGGGTTTTGCCTCCATTTCAGCTTTGATCACACACACACACACACACACACACACACACACACACACACACACACTTTTAATGTAGTAAAATGATATGGACACTGAGTTTTCTGAGTGAATTTTCCCTTCCCTCTTAGGGTATCCCAAGTGAGAATATCATGCTATTTCCTAGGAAGGAAGGAAGGAACTAAGTGTGAAATCAGCTCTTCTTGGCATGGCACCTGGTTTTCAAGGAGACTACAGCTCTGAATAGGTCCAAACTCCCTCCTATCTAGTCTTTGGGACTGAGCCAGGGACTTCAGAGTGTGCAGACCTATGAATATTATCAATCATTATGGTAAGTCTCTAAAACAGCAGATCAGAATGTTCATGAATTTGCTCACTCATCAGATATTTCCAGATGCCCATTATACACTAGGCACTGTGATGGGTGATCTGGCAGTGGCAGGGATGATCAGGCACAGCTGAATCTTCCAGAAATTTACAATTGATGGAGATACAAATTATCAGAAAAGGATTAACAGTGGGAAGGAAGTACAAGAGGCTCCCAAGGAAATTTGAGAGCCAAGAAATGAATAATCAGAGACCTGAGAATTAGAACTTCTTACAGGGAGTAAAAGCCAGGGGTATGATGAGAAGGTAGGACATAACTACAGAAACATCTAGAATGAACATTTATCAATGTATGTGCAAATACATAATTTATATTTATGTCCATTTTTGTTTTATTCACATGTACATACTCTTATCTCTGACAGCTTCAATTGAAAAATACTTTTTTAAAAGAAACACTTCTTATTGTGTTATGAGAAGATAACAATGAACTCCACTCCTGTTAAAAGTAAAATGATCATTGGGGTACATGTGTCTTTTTGCACTATGGTTTTCTCAGGGTAGATGCCCAGTCGTGGGATTGCTGGGTCATATGGTAGTTCTATTTTTAGTTTTTTAAGGAACCTCCATACTGTTCTCCGTAGTGGCTGTATCAATTTACATTCCCACCAACAGTGCAAGAGGGTTCTCTTTTACACTCCAATAAAATATAAATAAAATAAAATAAAGTGATCATAAACCTTCAGCAACACACATTATATTTCTATTTAAACTGAGGTGTTCTACTACTAGAGAAACGCAGTTATTTTCTTCCAGGTATTTTCTGGGTGGAGAGGGGCAAGTTTTTTACGTGAGTTCCACCTTTTACATGAAACATTCCCTTAGTCATGTTTTGAAACCCATGATTGGTGGTACATTTTAAAAAATAACAATGACGACTGCTAATCCTAGTGCACCTCCAGATCTTCTAGCCTATCTTCTTCGACCACTAGAGTGCACCACAATATTTATTACCAGCATGGAGAGCCTAGGGACTGTGGTTCAACTATAGATTCTCATGTTTTCTTTCTATCTGACAATTCTATCACATAAACATTTACATGTCTCTGAGAGATCATGCAGTCTAGGACCACTGGCCGATAGAAAAAAAATCCAGTTGTTTGAATCGGACGAGGATTATGACTTCATTCAGTGGCCAACAATTGTAAAGAATCGCTCTTTTTGGTGTGTGTATTTTGAATTATAAGTTTGTACTGGAAGTGGAAAAGGGAGTCTGTTTGGCAAATGTAATAGAACAGCTTGAAATACACACAATCGTGGTATCAGATTTGGCAAAAGATCTTTTTTCTTTTCAGTACGCGGGCCTCTCACTGCTGCGGCCTCTCCCGTTGTGAAGCACAGGCTCCAGACGCGCAGGCTCAGCGGCCATGGCTCACGGGCCCAGCCGCTCCGCGGCATGTGGGATCCTCCCGGACAGGGGCATGAACCCGTGTCCCCTGCATCGGCAGGCAGACCCCCAACCACTGCGCCACCAGGGAAGCCCAAAAGATCTTTTTAACTTGTGAGTGGTGTTCAACGAATTCCTAGAACATTCTAGGGAATATACAATTTTTAAAATCCAAACTATTATCATTATATTTTGGTAGTATTCCATCTACAAACATTATCTTAGTACGTAGTACATACTGACACTGGATGGGCTAGATTTTAAGGTGGATCTCATATAGAAAATGGCAGAGGTTATTGATTTTGCATTCTGACTGAAGGCTACAAAATACTGTGCTTCCAAAAGTATTTCTCCTGTAATAATTTTCCTGCTAATGTTTGTCTTCACCTTAAAATTCATTATTAGAAAGTCGTTATCTTTGGGTAAAGTATTATTTTCACGATACTTTAATTAAGAAGGAAAATTTACCCCCAAAATTTAACCCATTGAGCCACTGATGATGATGATGCTAGCAGCTAAGATTTATTTAGGGTTAATATAAGTAGAAATTTTTCTAAATTCTTTACATGTATTAACTAATTTATATAAGATAGTTGCTAGCATCATTATCATAGCTTTATAGGTGACAATTCTGAAATCAGATAGGTTAAATAACTTGCCCTAGGCTGCATAGCTAGGAAATTGAAAAGCCAGATGAACTCAGGCAGTCTGGATTCAAAATCATGTTTTTAACTGCTATTTTATGTGATAGCAATCACCAAATTTGTATCTCTAGTCCATATACTTCCTCTAAGTTGCAGACATGTATAGATACCTAACTTGACATTTCCATTTGGATGTCTCAAAGACATCTCAATGATAATGTGTCTAAAATTGATCCCTTTATTTATACAACCATTCCCCAGAAGTCACACATGGATACACCCCAAAACAAATATTCCATCTTCTTTACAACTCTGTAACTCTCTCAGTTCAGTTAAAGTTACCACTATGAGGCATGACCATTAGAAGCATGCCCAACTCTTTCGGGTATCTCACCCCCTACATCCAAAATACCTGCAGGTTCTATTAGTTTTACATCCAAAATGTATTCCAGATTTGTCCACTCTCCCCATCTTAATCCAAGTCACCAGCATCACTCACTGCAGTAGCATCCTATCTGGTGTCTGTGCTTCCTCACCCCATCTCTCCATCATTTCTACATGGAAATCATTATGAATTCTTATACACCTAAGTTCAAAATGTTGTGCCCCTTTGTAAAAACTTTCAATGTTTTACCGCTGGATTTACATACATATTCTTTATCATGACAAAAATGTTCTGCTTTCTCTCTTTCTAGTATTCTCTTTGGACTCTCCAATCCCTTGCTCACAGTGTTCAAGTTAGAGTCTTCTGCAGATCCCAGAGCATGCTAAGTTCATACTGACACAGGACGTCTGTGTGCATTTCTTTTCTGATTTTTTTTTTTTTTTTTTTTGCGATACGCGGGCCTCTCACTGTTGTGGCCTCTCCAGTTGTGGAGCACAGGCTCCGGACGCGCAGGCTCAGTGGCCACGGCTCACGGGCCCAGCCGCTCTACGGCATGTGGGATCTTCCTGGACCGGGGCACGAACCCGCGTCCCCTGCATCGGCAGGCGGACTCTCAACCACTGCGCCACCAGGGAAGCCCTGTGTGCATTTCCCACTCTGGTATGTTTGATTTCCTAGCTCCTTGCATGATTGGCTCTTTCTTATTCTTCAGGTCTTAGATTAAGCATTGCCTTCTTTTAGGTGTCTTCCTTACCCAAACTATCTAAAGTAGTCTGCATCCATTATCCTCTATCCTAGCACTCTGTTTCTGTACCTCATAGTACTAATCACAGTCTATAACCATTTTGTTACTATTTGTGTACATTTTTATTTTATTTCTCCCATGTCAATGTACATTTCATGAGGTCAGGGAACTTATATCTCTTATTCTCCATTAAATCACCAGTACCTAACCAATTAATAAATTACTGCTGAATATTCTATCTACAAGGAACACATCTAAAGATTAAGGACATGAAAAGGCTAAAATTCAAAGTTTAGTACAAGATATACTAAGCAAAGACAAAACGAAAGAGTTAAAGTAACTGTTAACAACAGAAAACACACACATACACAGACTTGATTTAAAGGATACGACCTGATTAAAGGATAAAACATGATCATACTTAATAAATGAAGGAAAAGCCTTTGATAAAAATTGAGTGCTCATTTATGATAAAGACTGCCCTAGCAAACTAGTAATATAAGGCAATTTCTTAATCTGACTAAAGGCATCTTCAATACATTTTCAGCAAACATTATTTTTAATAATAAAAAGTTAGAAGCTTTCTTTTCAAATTCACATACAAAACAAATTTGTCCACCATCACTGCTCTAGACAGTGTGGTAATAATTTTTTTTAAATAGAAATATTAAAATTTGGAAAGAAAAATCTTGTCAATCGTCACAAATAATATGAATGTTTACTTCATAAGTAAGTCAGAAGATCCTGCATTGAACAATTAATACTCATAAGAGTTTAGGAAGCTGTTTGTCTAAGATTAATATATCAAGTTCAATTGCATTTCTATACAAAGAATGTGGACAGTTCCTTAGAGCTTGTTTTAATGTGATTTGACCTATTAAAATGCCATCTTTTTCCCTTTTTACACAACTGACTGAAAACCAAAAGGCTATTTGAGTCCTCATGCTGTTCTCATCTAAGTCAGAGGAAAAGGTTTTGTATTATAGTCATTAATTTTTGTAAAGAAAAGAACTAATACAAAGGAGAATAATTATATTTCCTAAAGATGAATGTGTTCTGCAGAAAGAAAATGAGAGCCTAGTGCCATTATTTAATTTCCCTGCTTCTCCTTACTTTACAAATAACCAAGATTTGAAATATTAATACTTTCCATGATTATAAAACTTGCATAAGAACATATCAAGACAGGAAGACTAAGTACAGGAAATGCACAGACTAAGTCTCTGAAATGCACAGGCAAAATTTTGTTTTGAAATTTCCCAACACAAATCTTTTTCTCAGCTTTTCAACCTGAAATTATTCTGGGGGAACATTTTTAGATGACTTTGAAAATATAATCATTCATGCTTTTTTAGATACAACACCAAAGGCACAATCCAAGGAAGAAATAGTTGATAAGCTGGACTTCATTAAAATTAAAGACTTTTGCTCAATGAAAGACATTGTCAAGAGAATGAGAAGATGAGCTACAGACTGGGAGAAAATGCTAGCAAAAAACACATGTGATAAAAGATTGTTATCGCAAATGTACCAAGAACTCTTAAAATTCAACAATAAGAAAACAAACCACCTGATTAAAAAATGGGCCAAAGACCTTAACAGACACTTCATGAAATATGGTATACAGATGACCAATAAATTCATGAAAAGATGTTTCACACCATACGTCATCAGAGAAATACAAATTAAACAACAATGAGATACCAATACGTATCTATTAAAATGGCCAAAATCCGGAACACTAACCACATCAAATGCTTGCAAGGATGTGAAGCAACAGGAACACTCACTCATTGCCAGTGGGAATGCAAAATGGTACAGCCATTTTTTAAGATAGTTTGGTGTTTTTTTAAAAAAAAACTAAACATACTCTTACCATATGATCCATATGATCATATGATACTTACCATATGATACTCTTTGGTATTTACCCAAAGGAATTGAACAGTTATGTTCACAAAAATCTGCATATATATATATATGCACATAGAATAATGGGTAGCAGGGGTAAAAACAGGTAATAGCAAAAGATGAACATAGAAATGTAGGCAGAATAATGGTTTCAGAAGGTTTGCATGTCATGGTAATTCATCCAGAGAGTAAATTATTATGTAGATCCACTGAAAGATTTTAAGTTGGAGAAAGACAAAATGAGATGTTTATTTGGAAATTCAGGCAGAAAGTGGAAATTCAGGAGGAAGGTAGTAAAGCTGGTCTGGGGACACAGTTAAGTCAGTTCAGAAGCTTTTGTGGGTTGAATTTTGTCCCCCCAAAAGATATATTGAAGTCCTAACCCCTGGTACTTGTGAATGTGACCTTATTTGGTAATAAGGTCTTTGCAGATAAAATCAAGATAGAATGAGGTCACACTGGATTAGTTTGCACTCTAATCCAATGACTGGTGTCCTTATAAAATGAAGAAAATTTATACAAAGCCATGCAAAGGAAAAACACCATGTGACTACATAGGCAGAGAGTGGAGTGATTGCTTACAAGTCAAGGAATGCCAAGATTGCTGGCAACCACCAGAAGTTAGGAAGAGGTAAGGAAGAGAGCTTTTAGAGAGATCAAGCCCCAGCCAACACCTGGATTTCAGACTTCTAACTGTGAGCAAATAAATTTTCATTGCTTAAGCCATCCAGTCTGTGGTATTTGTTATGGCCTCTTTAGCAAGCTGGTATACAAAGTGATAGAGATAATAAAAAGGAACAAAGCCTTGGAATAAAACTGGCTATGGAGATGGAGAAAAGTGCACAGGTTTGAGATTTAGTAACAAGATCGAACTGACAGAATGTGGTGAGTCATTCAGTGTGCTAAGAATGAGAGTGAAGGCAAGGAATTATCCCTGATGAACCCACAGATTCTGATTTTGACCACTGGGTTGCTAGTGGTGTTTTTCCGTGAAAGAGGGAGGAGGAAAATACATAAGGAGGAAAGAGGAAGATACAGACCCCACTGGTAAGCCTGCTGTGAGTCTGAGGTGCTGTGTCTGGATGGAGATGCAGGTCTGGAGGTGGAAAGAGAGATCAGGTCTAGAATTACAGCCGTTAAGGTCATTATTCTATAGAAAGTCCTTGGAATCATGGGAGATAACAGGATCACTTGGAGAGAAAGGAAAGGAGAATTAAGGATCTGAGGAACAATGACACCTATGGAACAGACTGAGGGAGAGGAAGCCCTGAAGGTGGTAGCAGAGTGATGGGAGAATTATGAGTGGGAGAGAGAGAGAGAGAGAAACCATCAGATCTGGCAATCAAGAAAACTCCGGCAGAAGCCAGAACATTTTCATTTGAGTGACAGTGGCAAAAGTAGACTCCAAAGATAGGTTGTGGGGTACACAAGAGAAAAGGAGCGATACACGCAAGTGACTCAAGCAGGGAAATAGGATGAGGTTTTGGCATCTAAGAAATTTTTAGCATCAAGGGATGATTTTTTTTTTTTAAGGTTGGAGACAGCTAAGTACATTTAAATGGTGTTTGAAAGCAGTCAGCAGAGAAGAAGAAGAGAAGGAAGATAACCAGTAGGGAAATATACTTGAAGAAGTGGGTAAGTTTCGAAACCAAGAACATGGTTGAAGAAATTCGCCTTCCAGAGAAGGAGCAACAACTAGTCCATTGGCAGAGCAAAAATGTAAGTATGAATGGGAGGTGGGGGAGTGTTGTCAGGGAAATATGAATAAATTGGTGGATGAGGTTGCAGGAAACTGAGAGTTTCTATTTTAGTTGTGAAATAACAGGGCATGCGATGTATCATAGGTGATGTATAAAGTGAGGGGGAGGATAGAGAAGCAGGAAGTTTAAGGAGAGCTGAGAAGGTTTAAATAGCTGCTGTGATGAAAGGGATGGAGTGCTGCCTAGGGGCAGATAGAAAGTGATCAGGGCTGTGTGAGGGATTGTTTGTTTGCAGCTCCCAAACTCCTCAGAGGTTTAGGACTAGATGCTGAGAAAGCAGCCTGTCCTGGGAATTTAATCAATTTAAGTTAATACTTCAAGTATTTATTAAGTACCTAGTTAGTGCCAGGGAAAGAGATAGGGACTGGGGTACAAAGAACAATGAGGCATGGTCCCAACTCTAAGTACTTTATGATCCCTGAACTATTTAATATGTATCCAGAAGATTAAGTGAAGCACACATAAAACTTTAGAAAATACAAGGATGCAATAAAGGAACAGATGTACAACTATGAGGGTTCAAAGAATACTTCAAAGAAGAGGTGTTGAGAGGCAACTATATGACAACCTCTCAGCCAGGAGTTTTGAATATGTAACTTAATCCTTAGCACAAGTCTGTGTGTTTGGTATTAATATCCCCTTTCTCTGATGAGGAAACATGCTCAGAGAGGAACATAATTTAGGGGGATAAGGAAATTCTTCATGGGCTAGTTGGTATTTAGAACAGTCTTTGGAAGCTGAGTGAGATTTTGCCAGATGAAGATGAGGGACTGGCAATATCAATCCCTGGGTGTATTTGGGGAAAGGCAAATTATTCTTTTTGATTGAATTATAGGAATGAGCGATGAGACTACTTGGGTCTTGGGTACTAACCAAAGAGTTTGGTCTTTTATTTTTCAGGCACTGAGAAAGGATGGAAGCCTTTTGAACAGAGATTGACATCTTCAGAACTTCAGTGGCCTTAGGTAACACAGACTGAAAAAAGGAGAGCTCGGGCATGGCAGACCAGTTGAGAAGACCATACAGATCTTCCTCGACTTATGATGGCGTAATGTCCCCATAAACCCATTATAAGCTGAAAATATTTTTAAGTCAAAATGCATTTAATACACCTTACAAACTGAACATCACAGCTTAGCCTAGCCTACCTTAAAAGTGCTCAGAACACTTACATTAGCCTACAGTCAGGAAAAATCATCTAACACAAAACCTATCTTACAATAAAGTGTTGAATTGATTAAATACTGTACTGAAAGTGAAAAACAGAATGGTTGAATGGGTACAGAATGGTGGTAAGTGTATCAGTTGTTTGCCCTGGTGACCCTGTGGCTGACCGGGAGCTGTGGCTCGCTGCCACTGCTCAGCATCACGAGAGCGTATTATGGCATATTGCTAGCCTGGAAAAAGATAAAATTCAAAGCATGGTTTCTATTGAATGCATTTCACTTTCGCATCATCATGGGAAAAATCATAAGTGGAACCATCAAGTCAGGAACGGTCTGTACAGATATCTGAGAGGGTGGCATGGGGAAATGAGACTAGGGTGCTCATCCTTGCTCCCTATCTGTCTAATTCTGTGGTTTGGAAATGCCACTTAGACTCTTTTAGTCTCAATTTCTCATCATAAAATAGAAGAGATTGGAAGGAATAACCTCAAAGGATACTTCTGAAGAATATAGTTTTATGATTCTGAGGTCCTAAGCAGGAATGGTGGCAGTGAGAAAGGGAAGTATGGGGTAGAGAGGAGAGAATTTACTTAGGGACTTTTGGAACTTCTAGCACAATATAAATATAAATAATTTTACAATTTACCTCCATATATAACCTGCAACTCAGTTCGGTATGTTGATTATCAGGTCTTCTCCTGCATCACAAACATGCACAGACACATATACACAGGCAGCCTCTCCGGCTCAGAAGATGAGATAAAACACTTACTGTTCATCCCTCCTCTGGTGTAGTTTCTACTCATCCTTTCACACCCAGAGGCATCCTCTTTTTTTTAGGAAGTATACTTGTACTCAAGATATTCAAAGATCAACTCACGATTTCAGTATCTTTGGCCCCTCATCAATAAATTGAGTTGTCTTCCAGTATTCCACCTGGGAACTCACTAACATCCACCCAGGTGCTCAAGTCATCATGACTGTCTCCTTCTCCCTCCTGCTTTCATAGCCAATCACCCGTCTCAGAGATTCTGTCTCTGAAAATATTTCCATTCAATCTTTCCCTCTTACACCCCCTAGCGGAGGTTCGCCTCACTTTCCATTTGGATCATTACAGTTGCCACCTAATTCATTTCTGGTTTTCCATCACAACTCATTCTCTTTGGGTTGAAAAACTTATTTCTGATCATTTTACTTTTATGCTTCAAACAGTTCAAATATTTGAATTAGAAGTTCACTCACACTTCACAATGTTATGTATACTTGCATGTATATCCGCTCTCTTCTTCATTCTTTCCAAAAATTACTTTTAAATAGCTTTCATATATATATATATATATGCATACAAACATATGTATATATATATGTGTGTATACACACACATTCATATATCTGTACACACACATGCTAAGATATGGGTAGCAGTTACTTGGAGGTAATACTCTCTAGTAAGGGCCTGGAGTGCAGATAATCTAGGATTCTGATTAAGAGCAATTTCATATATTTCTAATCACCCTAGAACAGGGTAAGGTTTATCTATAAGGAGGAAACTTGAGGATCCTACCTAGCACATTTGGCTATTTTGCCAACATGCTTCTAAACAGAGGTTGCTCAAAAATGCCTAGGAGTGAGGCCCAAATTTTCCTTAGGAAACAGATTTGGCTTCACATAAATAAATGGGTAGCCAAGGCTTAATGTTGTTACCCATTTATTAAATATGACTGGAAATTTTTTGAAACAGGTGTTACTAATCACCATAGTGATTGCATTTCTTCCTGGCAATCTCTCTGAGGTAAATTAATTGTGAAATGTACTTTCTTGGTAACTGAGAGGTTTGAACTGGTGCATCAAATTGTTAAAGGTAAGCCAATTAAATATTGGGAGACTTCTGCCATAAAAAATTTTAGTTTTATAAACTTGAATCTTTCTTTCTGAATATAGAGTGTGTGACCCATTGCTTTCTAAGGCAACCCTTAGTATGAAGCTTCATGTTATTGTCATAGAGAAAAATAGTTATCTTTCTATTCTCCGTGGCAGAATGGTATGCATCTATTTAATCCAGAAATATCAAGCCCTTAATATACAAGCTCAAAAGGAGAATAGGGAAGAAAACACAACGCCGGTTTTTATATTGCTTAAAATTTTCATCTAAGAACTTTGACTCTGTGGTATTAGGGTACATCTGTAAATTAGGGTTAACAGTGAGTTTATACAACTAATTCCTGTACAAAGTCTCCATGGGCTTTTGTCTGTATTAATATGAACAGATAAAATAGTATAAAATACCTAATAAAAGCAACTATTTAAAAAAAGTTTTACTCAGGTATTTACCATAAATATAGGTTGAGTGTAAATGCAGTGGTTGCTTTGATCATATCTTGAGAAATGTACCAAATTAAACACTTATCTTGAGTAATGTGAATTCAGTTCAGTAACCCATATTTTCCAGGTTATCCAGGGTCAAAACTTTGCATAGTATTTAACTCTCTCACACCTTACTTACGTAGCTTCTGCAAATTCTATTTATTCTTTTTTCCTAAAATGTCTTTGTCTTGGGATGGCAAAGTATGCTTTCTGAAGGCATATGCTCTTAGTTTTAGATTTGGGTCTGCCAATTCCCTACTGTGGTCTTAGGCAAGTCACTTAAACTCACTAAATTTCACTTTTATATTTTGTAAAAATTAAAATAGCCACAATACCTATTTCGTGAATTTATTAGGAGGATTCCATAAGATAATGCATGTCGAAAATTTAGTGCAGAGCCTCACAGATAATAAGTGCTTGGTATATGTGAGCTGAATAAATGAGTAAATTAATGAGTGATTAAGAAAAGTCAAACAGATTCCATTTTCTTCTCTTTGACATCTGTGATCTGCACCAACCCTTATTAAAATAGCAAAAGAAAGGAAAAATCATAAAAGTTATAATGAATAATGTGTCCTGTGCACTACTGTGAAAAGTCACTAAGGACAAATTATGCATGAAGAATTCAATAGTTCTCTTTTCACTAAGTGACACATTTATTGAATAAATGGTCATTTAATATCATTTTTGTGTTCTTCAAAAAATGTTGGCTATAGTGCTTAATAATACTACTTTAAACAAGCTATAAAGACATGTTTAATAGTCCCCAAGTCAAAGCAAGGTCCACAAATGACAAAGATAAATTTTAAAAACTTGGAACTTGGAACATTGATTTTACAAATTTAATGATTGTTTTCAAATGGCAATGATGATAGAATTCACTCAATATTTACTGATTACCATTAATGATAAATGTTTTTCAATATCTTTAAAGTATCCTACATAATTTATTTTATTAAATCCTCATAATAGTCCTGCAAAATGGGCATTATAATCCTTTAACAGTTGGATAAATTACGACAGATACATAGACCAGAATTTTCTTTTCCTTTTTTAAAAGTGAAATATAATTGACTTATAACTATGTTAGTTTCAGGCATACAACATAGTGATTCAATATTTTTACACATTACAAAATAATCACCATGGTAAGTCTAGTTGTCATCTGTCACCACACAAAGTTATTACAGTATTATTGACTATATTCCCTATGCTGTACATTATATTCCTGTGACTTATTATTTTATAACTGGAAGTTTGTACCCCCTAATTCCTTTCCCCACATCCCCTTACCCTACTTCTCTCTGACTGAGTCTGTTTCAGTTTTGTTATATTTGTTCATGTGTTTTCTTTTTTTGGATTCCACATATAAGTGAAATCATACAGTATTTGTCATTCTCTGTCTGACTTACTCCAGTTAGCATTATAACCTCTCAGGGAACAGAATTTTCTTGACTGCAATGTTATGATTATTCTTCTATACTTTAGTCTTTAGTGTATATGTTGTTGTAGAACCTATTTTTTTATTATACTGGATTAGACATTTGATTTTTATTTTGAATTTTATTTTATTTATTTTTTTATACAGCAGGTTCTTATTAGTCATCCATTTTATACACATCAGTGTATACATGTCAATCCCAATCTCCCAATTCATCACACCACCATTCCCACCCCCCACCGCTTTCCCCCCTTGGTGTCCATACGTTTGTTCTCTACATCTGTGTCTCAATTTCTGCCCTGCAAACCGGTTCATCTGTACCATTTTTCTAGGTTCCACATATATGCGTTAATATACGATATTTGTTTTTCACTTTCTGACTTACTTCACTCTGTATGACAGTCTCTAGATCCATCCACGTCTCTACAAATGACCCAGTTTCGTTCCTTTTTATGGTTGAGTAATATTCCATTGTTTTTATGTACCACATCTGCTTTACCCATTCGTCTGTCGATGGGCATTTAGGTTGCTTCCATGACCGGGCTATTGTAAATAGTGCTGCAATGAACACTGGGGGGCATGTGTCTTTTTGAACTATGGCTTTCTCTGGGTATATGCCCAGTAGTGGGATTGCTGGGTCATATGTTAATTCTATTTTTAGTTTTATTAGGAACCTCCATACTGTTCTCCATAGTGACTGTATCAATTTATATTCCCACCAACAGTGCAAGAGGGTTCCCTTTTCTCCACACCCTCTCCAGCATTTGTTGTTTGTAGATTTTCTGATGATGCCCATTCTAACTGGTGTAAGGTGATACCTCATTGTAGTTTTGATTTGCATTTCTCTAATAATTAGTGATGTTGACTGGCTTTTCATGTGCTTCTTGGCCATCTGTATGTCTTCTTTGGAGAAATGTCTATTTAGGTCTTCTGCCCATTTTTGGATGGGGTTTTTTTTTCTTTAATATTGAGCTGCATGAGCTGTTTATATATTTTGGAGATTAATCCTTTGTCCATTGGTTCGTTTGCGAATATTTTCTCCATTTTGAGGGTTCTCTTTTCATCCTGTTTATAGTTTCCTTTGCTGTGCAATAGCTTTTAAGTTTCACTAGGTCCCCTTTGTTTATTTTTGTTTTTATTTCCATTACTCTAGGATGTGGATCAAAAAAGACCTTGCTGTGACTTATGTCAAAGAGTGTTCTTCCTATGTTTTCCTCTAAGAGTTTTATAATGTCTAGTCTTACATTTAGATTTCGAATCCATTTTGAGTTTGTTTTTGTGTATGGTGTTAGGGAGTGTTCTAATTTCATTTTTAACATGTAGCTTGTCCAGTTTTCCTAGCACTACTATTGAAGAGACTGTTTTTTCTCCATTGTATATCCTTGCCTCCTTTGTCATATTAGTTGACCATAGATGCGTGGGTTTATCTCTGGGCTTTCTATCTTGTTCTATTGATCTATGTTTCTGTTTTTGTGCCAGGACCATATTGTCTTGATTACTGTAGCTTTGCAGTATAGTCTGAAGTCAGGGAGTCTGACTCCTCCAGCTCCGTTTTTTTCCCTCAAGACTGCTTTGGCTATTCGGAGTCTTTTGTGTCTCCATACAAATTTTAAGATTTTTTGTTCTAGTTCTGTAAAAAATGCCATTGGTAATTTAATAGGAATTGCATTGAATCTGTAGATTGCTTTGGGTAGTATAGTCATTTTCACAATATTGATTCTTCCAATTCAAGAACATGGTATATCTCTCCATCTGTTGGTATCATCTTTAATTTCTTTCATCAGTGTCTTATAGTTTTCTGCATACAGGTCTTTTGTCTCTCTAGGTAGGTTTATTCCTAGGTATTTTATTCTTTTGGTTGCAATGGTAAATGGGAGTGATTCCTTAATTTCTCTTTCAGTTTTTTCATCATTAGTGTATAGGAATGCAAGAGATTTCTGTGCATTCATTTTGTATCCTGCAACATTACCAAATTCATTGATTAGCTCTAGTAGTTTTCTGGTGGCATTTTTAGGATTCTCTATGTATGGTATCATGTCATCTGCAAACAGTGACAGTTTTACTTCTTTTCCAATTTGTATTCCTTTTTCTTCTCTGGTTGCCATGGCTAGGACTTCCAAAATTATGTTGAATAATAGTGGTGAGAGTGGACATGCTTGTCTTGTTCCTGATCTTAGAGGAAATGTTTTCAGTTTTTCACCATTGAGAATGATGTTTGCTGTGGGTTTGTCATATATGGCCTTTATTATGTTGAGGTAGGTTCCCTCTATGCCCCCTTTCTGGAGAGTTTTTATCATAAATGGGTGTTGAATTCTGTCAAAAGTTTTTTCTGCATCTATTGAGATGATCATATGGTTTTTCTTCTTCAATTTGTTAATATGGTGTATCACATTGATGGAGTTGCGTATATTGAAGAATCCTTGCCTCCCTGGGATAAATCCCACTTGATCATGATGCATGATCCATTTAATGTGTTGTTGGATTCTGTTTGCTAGTATTTTGTTGAGGATTTTTGAATATTCATCAGTGGTATTGATCTGTAATTTTCTTTTTTTTTTTAGTATCTTTGTCTGGTTTTGGTATCAGAGTGACGGCCTCATAGAATGAGTTTGGGAGTGTTCCTTCCTCTGCAATTTTTTGGAAGAGTTTGAGAAGGATGGGCGTTAGCTCTTCTCTAAATGTTTGATAGAATTCACCTGTGAAGCCATCTGTTCCTGGACTTTTGTTTATTGGAAGATTTTTAATCACAGTTTCAATTTCAGTGCTTGTGATTGGTCTGTTCATATTTTCTATGTTCATATTTTCTATTTCTTCCTGGTTCAGTCTTGGAAGGTTATACCTTTCTAAGAATTTGTCCATTTCTTCCAGGTTGTCCATTTTATTGGCATAGAGTTGCTTTTAGTAGTCTCTTAGGATTCTTTCTATTTCT
Organism: Lagenorhynchus albirostris; assembly: GCF_949774975.1. Lineage (NCBI taxonomy): Eukaryota > Metazoa > Chordata > Mammalia > Artiodactyla > Delphinidae > Lagenorhynchus > Lagenorhynchus albirostris. Next base: position 33,843,117 of record NC_083103.1, read on the forward strand.
GCAGAGTCTGTTGTAACTTCTCCTTTTTCATCTAATTTTAATGATTTGAATCCTCTCCCTCCTTTTCCTTGATGAGTCTGGCTAATGGTTTATCAATTTTGTTTATCATCTCAAAGAACTAGATTTTAGTTTTATTGATCTTTACTATTGTTTTCTTTGTTTCTATTTCATTTATTTCTGCTCTGATCTTTATGATTTCTCTCTTTCTGCTAACTTTGCTTGTTCTTCTTTCTCTAGTTCCTTTAGGTGTAAGGTTAGATTGTATATTTGAGATTTTTCTTGTTTCTTGAGGTAGGATTGTATTGCTATAAACGTCTCTCTTAGAACTGGTTTTGCTGCATCCCATAGGTTTTGGATCATTGTGTTTTCATTGTCATTGCGTCTAGGTATTTTGTGATTTCCTCTTTGATTTCTTCAGTGATCTCTTGGTTATTTAGTAACGTATTGTTTAGCCGCTATGTGTTTTTGTTTTTTCCGTGTTTTTCCCTGTAGTTCATTTCTAATCTCATAGCATTGTGGTCAGAAAAGATGCTTGATATGATTTCAATTTTATTAAATTTACTGAGGCTTGATCTGTGACCCAAGATGTGATCTATCCTGGAGAAAGTTCTGTGTGCACTTGAGAAGAACGTGTAATCTGCTCTTTTTGGATGGAATGTCCTATAAATATCAATTAAGTCTCTCTGGTCTATTGTGTCATTTAAAGCTTGTGTTTCCTTATTAATTTTCTGTTTGGATGATCTGTCCGTTGGTGTAAGTGAGGTGTTAAAGTCCCCCACTATTACTGTGTCACTGTCTATTTCCTCTTTTATAGCTGTTAGCAGTTGCCTTGTGTATTGAGGTGCTCCTATGTTGGGTACATATATAATTGTTATATCTTCTTCTTGGATTGATCCCTTGATCATTATGTAGTGTCCTTCCTTGTCTCTTGTAACATTTTTTATTTTAAAGCCTAGTTTATCTGATATGAGTATTGCTACTCCAGCTTTCTTTTGACTTCCATTTGCATGGAATATCTTTGCCCATCCTCTCACTTTCAGTCTGTATGTGTCCCTACATCTGAAGTGGGTTTCTTGTAGACAACATATATATGGGTCTTGTTTTTGTATCCATTCAGCAAGCCTGTGTGTTTTGGTTGCAGCATTTAATCCATTCACGTTTAAGGTAATCATTGATATGTATGTTGCTATTACCATTTTCTTAATTGTTTTGGGTTTGTTTTTGTAGGTCCTTTTCTTCTCTTGTATTTCGCACTTAGAGTAGTTCCTTAAGCATTTGTTGTAGAGCTGGTTTGGTGGTGTTGAATTCTCTTAGCTTTTGCTTGTCTGTAAAGCTTTTGATTTCTCCATCAAATCCGAATGAGTTCCTTGCCCGGTAGAGTAATCTTAGTTGTAGGTTCTTCCCTTTCATCACTTTAATTATATCATGCCACTCCCTTCTGACTTGTAGAGTTTCTGCTGAGAAATCAGCTGTTAACCTTATGGGAGTTCCCTTGCATGTTATTTTTCCCTTTCTGCTTTCAATAATTTTTCTTTGTCTTTAATTTTTGCCAATTTGATTACTCTGTGTCTTGGTGTGTTTCTCCTTGGGTTTATCCTGTATGGGACTCTCTGCCCTTCCTGGACTTGGGTGGCTATTTCCTTTCCCATGTGAGGGAAGTTTTCGTCTATAATCTCTTCAAATAATTTCTCTGGTGCTTTCTCTCTCTCTTCTCCTTCTGGAACCCCTATAATGCAAATGATGTTTTGTTTATTGTTGTCCCAGAGGTCTCTTAGGCTGCCTTCATTTCTTTTCATTCTTTTGTCTTTATTCTGTTCCACAGCAGTGAATTCTACCATTCTGTCTTCCAGGTCACTTATCCGTTCTTCTGCTTCAGTTATTCTGCTATTGATTCCTTCTAGTGTATTTTTCATTTCAATTATTGTATTATTCATCTCCGTTTGTTTGTTCTTTAATTCTTATAGGTCTTTTTTAAACATTTCTTGCATCTTGTCCATCTTTGCCTCCATTCTTTTTGTGAGGTCCTGGATCATCATAGCATTATTCTGAATTCTTTTTCTGGAAGGTTGCCTATCTCCACTTAATTTAGTTGTTTTTCTGGGGTTTTATCTTGTTCCTTCATCTGGTACATCACCCTCTGCCTTTTCATCTTGTCTATCTTTCTGTGAATGTGGTTTTTGTTCCACAGGCTGCAGGATTGTAGTTCTTCTTGCTTCTGCTGTCTGCCCTCTCTTCTCTTTTATTCTTAAGCAGTAGTTCCAGCACTCACTTTCTGAGTTAAAAGATTTTGAGGTACTTCAAACTATGACTCTTCTGGAAATAATGTCCAAAATTCAATGTTGCCAGCCACTAAGGAGGGCTACCCTTCCCAAGGCATGGAGAGACAGAAGGTCAAGTCAGTATAAGCTTGAGAAATCTTCTGGTTTCTGCTAGTGTTAGAGGGTCTCCTGCAGAGGCGGGGGATGGCTGTGCTGCATTGTGAGGAAAAGGACACTGGCAGCAGAAGTTCTGGGAAGTACTCCTTGGCATGAGCCCTCCCAGAGTCCGCCTTGATATTCTATAGATGATTATGAAATGGATTCCTCCTTTAAAAACAAAGCTATCTGGAAATCACCACTTGCATATGTTATGGTGGAAATGTAAACTGGTAAAACTATTCTGAAGGATAATTTGGTAATGTATTTCTCTCTATGGGATGATTATATTTTTCTTCCTCCTTGAAGTCAGACTTGGCCATGTGAGTTGATTTGGCCAATGGATTTTAGCAAGCTAAAAAGAAACTTGAAAAATCACCATGTGCTTTGCTACTCTCTCCTTACTGCCTTAGTAACCAGCAGGGCCTAAGATAATGACTGCTCTGATGGCCTGGGCCTGGACTGAAGATGACATGGAGAAGAGCCCAAGCAACCACTGATGATCCACTGTCATGAACCATTCTCTTAAGCCTCTGAGATTTTGAGTTGCTGTTAATCCAATATAATCTATCAGAAATTTTTCCACTGTGAATTTACCCTAATGAAATCCCTATATATGTTCACAAAACTTTAGCTAACTTTACCTTCATGACAGTGAAGTTGAAGATAAACTAAATGCTAATTTAAACTTTCCAAAAACTCATAGCATGTCTAAGTACACCTAGAAATTCAAGATGAAAATAAGTTAAAAAGTTCAAACCTTAATTATTATGTAATCATAATTTTAATTATTATATAATCATAGTATTTTTTCAGAAACAATATGCTGCAAGTTATTTACATGGTTATTTCTAGTTTGCATTTGGTTTTAAATCTTTCTTCTTTTTACATTTCCCAATTTTTTGTCAATAAACTTTTTAAGAATAATCATGAGAATATCAGCAACAATAACAAGAAAAAGATCTTATACTTTCTCATCTCAATGGCTGTTCTCTTTGCATTATGCTATGCTACGTCATTAACGGTAAACCTGTGTATTTCTATAATGAATGGAGGAGAATTCATGAAGTCTTGGCTTTGGCCACTAGGGCCAAACAATTGGACACTGCTTTGAAGGAGTCCAATCATAATGATAGCAGTTTTCTCTGGAACCTTTGCAAACTGGAATCTAATGCTCTGGCAAATTAAGCAAAGATTTTGCCTCTCTGTCTTTGTTTATGGGCTGAAAAAAGAAATGCTATGTACGCAGAGTAGAAGCAAACTGTCAGAAACCTGTGTTCTTCAGTACTCCTCAAAATGCAAAGGTCAAGAAAAACAAGGAAAGACTGAGAAATTGTCACAGACTAGAGGAAACTGGGGAGATATGACAATATACAATGTGGTATACTAGATTGGATCTTGAAAGTTGAAAAGGACATTAATGAAAAAAATAGTTACATCAAAATCAGTTCTAAGTTTAATTAATAAAAATGTACCAGTGTAAGTTTCTTAGTTTTGACACATATACCAGACAGGGTAATGTTAAGGAGTTAACAATGGAGGAAATGGGTAACGGATGTGGTAGGCAAAATAATGACTTTCCAAAAAGTTCCTGTTCCAAACTCTGAAACCCGTGTTTATGTTAAATTATAAAATAAATGGAATTAAGTTTGCTAATCAGCTGATCTTATAACAGGGAGATAACCCTGGATTATCCAGGTGGACTTGGTGTAATCACAAGGGTCCTTAAATGAGGAAAAGGCAGGCAGAAGAATCAATGTTAGTTATGCAATAGGAGAAAGACTTAATTGGCCATTGCTGGCTTTGAAGATGCAAAAGGCCTACACATCCAGATGCATGGGAAGCCTCTAAAAGCTGGAAAAGGCAAGGAAATGGATACTTCTCTAGAGCTCTCAGAAGGAACACAGACTCTTCAGCATCTTAATTTTACCCAGGTAACTCCATTTCGGACTACACACCTTCAGAATTGTAAACTTATTTTGTTTTAAGCCACTGAGTTTGTGGTATTTTATTACAACATCTGTAGAATTTGCAACTGCTCTATAATTCTAAAGTCTTTCCAAAACAAAAAGTTTTTTTTTTTTAAAAAGTGTGCCTTTAAGGAAAGTCAGGGTGCATTATAGACCTGCAATCATTCAAAGGATTCCTCAACAGGATACTGAACTCTAAAATATGTTTGGACTTTCTTCTCACAGACTCTGGTTTCTTGGTCTTGCCTCCTGTTCAGTCTCCTCAGTTCTGACACCTCAGTTGGATGCAACTTCAGGTAGCTAGGATTTGGCATCCCTCCCACCTCTCATGGATATCTGACTACCGCGTCTTCCCTAACTGTGGCTTTGTCACACCTGCTCAGGTACTAACAGCTCAAATAGTTGCCACCACCTCCCACAAAGTTGGCAAAAGCAACCATTTTTAAAGTAACACATTTACTAAGGGGTAGAAATTCAGAAAAGAGCTGAGCTGTATTACCATAGCAACTAGGCAGAAATGAATACATGCAGGCAACTCATTTGTTGGGGCTACAGAGTATCAGAAAACTGTGAGATCATCAAACTGGTTTGAACAGTCCTCCTTCCTCACCAGACCCCAGCCAGTCCTTTGATTTTGTATTGATACTATGCTGTCAGTCTGAGATGTTTTTTAAGTGGAAGACAGTATAACCCTTAAAGATACAAAGAATAAATGTACTTTAGAAATAAAAAAAAAAATCACCTTCCAGAAAGAAGACATCCTTAAACAACGGCTTTCCTCAGTTTTTGTTGTTTATTTTTGTTTTTGTTCTTCACACCTCAAACCTGGTTATTTCATATGTACAAGGTCAGCCTTTTAAAAAGTGCCTGTCCACAGATTCCAGGAAGTCTTTTCTGTCCTGAATTATTACTCTTAATTCTATTCCAGGTACCTGAAATGCCATCACTAGTGTTTAGGCATGTGTTAGAATTTAATTTCTACCATGTATATATACTGTGTACAGGTTAGCAAACCTTGCAGAATACTCCTGGGGTATAATCTCTACCTGTAGGCTTTTTGTGAAGTATCAATGCCAGATACCAGGTACTCCAATTATTGGGTTTTTAAAAAATTTTTTTAACATCTTTATTGGAGTACAATTGCTTTACAATGGTGTGTTAGTTTCTGCTGTATAACAAAGTGAATCAGTTATACATATACATATGTTCCCATATCTCTTCCCTCTTGCATCTCCCTCCCACCCTCCCTATCCCACCCCTCTAGGTGGTCATAAAGCACCAAGCTGATCTCCCTGTGCTATGTAGCTGCTTCCTACTAGCTATCTATTTTACATTTGGTAATGTATATATGTCAGTGCTACTCTCTCACTTAGTCAGTTATTGTTAATTCTCTTCTTCTCCTTCCCCTTTTCCTTGGTTTTGATGGTCTTCAAATATACGCTATGAAATGCAGGAGAGATAATCAGGAAAGACAACTAAGTTCATGAACTTTCATAACTCCAAACATCTGTGGGAATACTTTAGTTCAAATCTTCAGCACATAGACGTGGAAACTGAAGCCTGCAGATATTGTGAGCTCTTCCAGAGATCAAAACATCAATTACTGGCTGACTCAGGATCAAAACCTGGGTTTTTCAAAGCTTTATATTTCCTCCTCTAGCAGAGAAGGTACGAACTAACACTGTCAGTATAGGGCATATGGTGGTAATTAGTTGACAAATCCCTAGGAATACACAGAAAGGACATAGCCCAAATGACAGACTGGATCCCTGAAAAGAGAATTAGGAACTCATCAAATATCATGACTTCTTCAAACGTAATCCAGCTCACGGCACCTGAGGAGAACTTGTATGTTTACACCTTGTGCATCACTCATGGTAAATAATTACCATGCCTCTAATTTTCTGGATCCCCTATTACTTTTCATGTACCACAGGAGCAGAAAGCATGGTGATATTGATTATTTTTGTAATACCAATGACTGGCACAATGTCTGTCCCATATTACAAGCAAACATTTTATTTGCATTTTTTCCTGATAATTTAAATGCTTCTATAGTGAAAAACCTCCTTATAAAAGGAATGCAATTACTTATTGTAACTATATATATGTGTATTCATTCATTCAATATTTAATCATACATTTTAAATTCTCTAATATGGAAATTAATGTATGAAATTACATAAGGTGTGTATTAGCATGTATGTAATCAGAAAAATACTCTGAGTGCAATTAATAAAAGAAATATAAAGCAATTGTTTTTTAATAGTTTCCATCATAATTTTTCTTGTTTTCCATGATGTTATGAGATATGTTTTGTCAATTAAAATAACCAGGCTATATCGGTTAACCCTATGAAAGAATAAAAGAATTCCTGGCTGGCATGGTCTAGAATTTGCAGATCTTAAGACACTATAGTGTCTTGAAGGAAGAAATCATTCACCATTCTCTAACTTCATCTCTCTGGATCAACATGAATGGAAAAAATACCAAGAACATTTATTTAATCTTATTATTATTGGAGAAAAAATAAAATATACATGATAAAATGTCCATTGAGAATAGATGACATTTTTTTCCTGGATACAATTTGCAAGAAAAGACTGTGTGTGGTGATCAGTTACCACTTATTCTCCTTTCTAGATAATCAGCTGCATCCTTTAATATGGTTTTATTTGCATGATTATAAAAAAAATCAAGATATGAATCTATGATTTATTTTTCACACGAAAAGCTTTCCTGGAGTATGGGGGATGGAAAAGAAGAAGGAATGGATTTCCACAGCCCCACTCACATTAGTCTAAATCTTAAAATAATATGTCTTTTAGCAATCACTAAATCTTGTTATTGGTTTGAAGCAATAAATCTTCCAAGGTGTTGGAAAAAAGAAAAGAAGAAATGCCATTGTAGTAATGAGATTACTCTGAAAATAAAGCGGTGGATTAGTAAAATCTAATTTGGAAGTGATGAAGTACATGTGATGTCCAAGTAATTATTCCTGCACAGTCTCCATCCGTGGGGAGCTCAGAGTTATTGGACACTGCACTATGTTAATGATGCCACTGCCTGACATTTGGGTGAATGTGCTGACTGTCTGCTGTGTTGCCTCTCCTATTGTTAATACTCACCATTGGGTCCAGCAGCTGCATTCATGATGCTGCCACAGACACAGCCAGACCTGAGCCTCTGTGTGTGTGTGTGTGTTCATGTGTCTTCTCTTTCTTAGGTCAATGTTTATTCCATTTTAAAATCTGGGCTGAGACAAAAGTGCTATATTGAACATGGTTATATGTAGAATCAAGGTCCAATTACATTTCTCTTAGCTTTATTTAATTACTTAGATGAAGCAGGTTATTTGCATTCTCTTTGTACTACTTGTCTTCCAAAAGCATAAACCTAGACGTACACTTGGACAAAAGCAGGTTTTCAGGTATTATACCTCTTGTGGTCAGTAGAATTATTTCTAATAAAATGTTCTACTTTATATTTTGATAATGAAAATCTCTATTATAAGATAATAGAAAAGTGTTCTTTCCGATACAGAATTCTGTAGCTTTAATACATAACTAATCTGTCTCCAGTGTCAAGATCGCTTAGGGAAGTTGAAGGATTGAACAAACTCAAAGTAAAGAAAACACAAATTATGAAAAGCCATTTTCTGTCCAATCCATTAGTAGTTTAATCAAGCTTCCCATGTAAGAGACATCCCAGAAGACTGATATCAGATATGTTCAGGGAGGGCTTCTCAGAGGAGGAGAGACTTGGCTGGGTTGATTACCATAGGCGAAGGCAAAGTCGAAGAGGAAAGGAGGCAGTCTGAGTCATGAGAATGACTTCAGCAAAGGCTTAATGATGACATTTATCTTGGCACGTTCAGAGTTAGACAGATTTTATTTCAGTGATCAAATTTAACTAGAACTACCTAAAATAAAAATAATTTATTATAAATATATGAGATGTCTCAAGATTCCAGTCTTATCAGGGATCTCTCTCTCTCTCTCTCCCCCACCCCCACCATTTTTATATGTCCATTCTTCTCTTTCTCAAAAGACTGGCTTCTTCCTTCTTGTACATAACAAGAAAAATATCCAAGATAGACCCTAAGCATTTTCTTCTTACACTTTAGACCCTAAGTTCAAATATCCTGGAGAAGAGATTCTTTGGCCCACTTTGGGTTAGATTCTCTTTCCTGGGCCAAACAATAGAGGCTGAGGGAAGGAGAAAAGTTAAAAAATTAAAACATAGCTGCTGCCACTGCAAATATAAGTTTGGGTGGAGGAGAAATTCCAAGAAATGGAGTATTAATCAAAAAACCCATGGATGTCTATTATACACATTTTTTTTAATTGCGTCATTCCTAACCACTTGAAAGCCACAGGAACCCTATAAAAAGCCCACTGCTTTCTTTGGAAAGGAATAGCTCAGTTTTCACCTCCCACTCTTTGCAGCAAATCTCTACCACCCCATTCTTAACTGGTCTTCAGAGACCCTGTGATGCTTAGCTTCATGCCCTGATTCTCTCTGTACCCTTCCTCCTTGGGATGCTGACTGATTTGGAAAGTCCCACTTGACACGTCATATGACTAGAAAACAGCCTCTCTGACTGCTCCAACTTTATGATGACCTAGGTCCCAGATTTGGCACCTTTATTCCTTCTATCTTGAGTGATAATCCACTGGAATACATCAAATCTGAATAGAAAGATGCTATTTAATCAGAAGGATATTCAGGATTGACAACTTAGAGAGACGGCAACATTTGGAGCCAAAGGATAAGGCAAGAATGAAATAATAGAAAAGGGGGAAAACTGGCAACTGGAACATGCAAGAAAATGAAGTGAACAGTACAGCATGGAACAGGCATGGAACAAGATAGAGTTTCAAGGGATCAAATATCCAAATATTGCACATATGGTAGAACTGGGATTTTTGCACTAGGTATGTACGATCACTAAATCTAGAAGCCTCAACTATGTAATGCTGAATGCTAATTAAATTCTTATTATGTCTGAGACATAGTGTGGAACTTATCCTAATTATTCTGTAGCAATTCCGTTTGTGTGTGTGTATGTGTATGTATGTGTGTGTGAGAGAGAGAGGGAGAGAGTTTAACCCACCATTTAGGGAGAATCTTTGAAACACTTGTGCCTAAATAATAGAAGTGTATCTTCTTTACTACCTTTGCTGTCTTTCTAAACAAGTTTTCCCAGCTTGCCCTTGGGTATTCATGAAGTTGGAGAAAAATAAGCAAATCCTTTATTCCAGACCAGTTCCTTTATCCTACTTCTCAGGTTGCCAAGGTATAAATTCAGGCAATTGGTATAAGGTTGTTTCTGCTTTCTTTATAGGTTCCTTAAAAGGCAAAAACAGGGCTGGTGGTGTAAGCTACCTCATCATATCACATCCTGACTATGGATCCCTCTTACCCATCTCAGAGTCCAACTGATTTGCACACTGGCTGGTTTTGGAGCCTTGAGCTGGAGTCATATAACCCAAGGCTGTTTGCCAACGGCCAGTCAATTTCCCTTGGCCCCTCCATGTGATCAGGTAAAAAATAGCCCACCTAGACTGAGAAAAGAAAACACACACACACACACACACACACACACACACACCCTACTTTGAGATCAATTTCTTTATTTTTAACAAGATGTACAGATCCTGTGATTATTGTGAAAGACTTTTCATATGTTATCTCATTTAAATCTCATAGCAAGACAGGGAGGAGAAATCATGACCTGCATTTCACTGATAAGGGATGTAAAGCTCAACAAATTTAAGAGGCAGTATGGTGACATAGTTTATATCCTAAATGACCTGGATTTGCATCCAGGTGCCACTTAGAAGTTGTCTTAACTTAAACAAGTTACTTAACTTTTCTAAGTCCCAGTCTAATTCACCTGTGTAATGGAAATAATAAAAATAATTACAAAACAATTTCTTTGCTTCTATTGGGTTGTTTTAAGGATGAATAAAACTGTATACACACACTCTGTGCTTATCATCTTAGTAAAGCTTCCAAATAGAACTAATTTGAGGCAGAGTCAAGAGTTAAATCCAAAGCAATGATCTAATCCCTCTACCCTACTGATTCCCTCTAATTGCTTAACTATTCCAGCAAGATTTTAAAGCAATGGAGTCATTCTGCAAAAAGAATTGGAGGCTGCTCTCCTTTTATAAGTCAGCACCAGATTTCATCCTTCTCAGGGGCCACTGTCTCTACCGCGCCCTTTTGCTCCATGAATTCAGCATAAGCAACTCTAAAGAACATCTCTCAACTAGTCCTGCTAAGCATCCCATTCCTCTCGTCATCCCTTACCTCATTGAATCCTCACCATGCAGCTGAGCCCATTTCATGAGGACCCCAAAGGGTTGAAAACACCTACTGGGTGACATGTGGGGATTAAGCTCTTCCTTTTTCTGTTTGTTACATCACACAGCACATTGCCAGCAAAGATTCTCATTCCTCCATCTGGAAGATTATAAAGTTATCAATCCATGACCCACTAACAAAATATTCCAAGTAATTTAACTGATGATTGTGTATTTTGAAAATGATGGGGGAAATAAGCCACTCTACAAAATCTTATGGTGTTAGACATTCCTGTAGCATGGCCAAGCCAGTAATTATTACAGTGTCTAGCAGCTAATCATGGGGAATGTACCTTAATTAAATCAGATTACTTATAAATATTCCTCTTTAACACATTGAGATGACTGGCCAAACCAATTTTCTGCACAGCAATTTGCTACAAAACACCATAAATCTTCTTAGTCTTGGAATCTCAAACAGCATTTGACTCCATGAATGTCTCTCAGAGCCTCTGCTTTGATAAGCAATGGGAAGATTGTAAGGCTCTGAATAGTTTCTAAGAAACTGAAAAGCTTTCTAAACAACAGCTATGTTTTAGGAAATATACTATATTCTAGGGATGCAGAGGTAACTAAGAAATCTTTGATGCTCTTAAATCTAATATCAGAGACCCACATGTCAATAAATAATTATAAAAGAGTGACATATGCTCTGTAGAAGTCTGTACAGTATGCTTTGCACATATGTGTGCAAAGAGGTAAGTGAGCAATTTTGGGGGAATGAGGAGAGGCAACTATGGAGAACTTACTTCCAGAGCTTGCTCTGGAAAGCTCTGTGAGAACTTACCAGGACAGTGGAAGAGGGAAGGGTGTAATCAAATACGCCAAGACATGACTCAACATGGTATGTTTTAAGAAACTGAAGTATTTGGGGTCTTGGGGTAGGAGAAACAATAGGAGATGAGCCTAAAGAGAGACAGAGGCACACAGACAGAGGCACAGCCTACCCGGGGAACATGTAGGCCATTTAAAGAATCTGCAATTTCCTGTAAATTGCAAAGTCTTTAAAACCAGGGTTCTTCATCTGGTTATCAGGGGTTACATAAATCCTCCAAAATTGCATGAAAGGCTGCATAGGGTACTGCACAGGGGTGCTTGGAGTCCTGAGCAGGGTGACAATGGAAGAGGGCTGATAGCTTCCCTCAACGTCTCAAAGTGTCCATGACTTAAGAAAGGAACTGACAGAATAAGACCTATTTTCTACCCTATACTTTCTTGGGGAGAGCATATTCAAAAGGGATTTGGAGCTGAGGGAACTGCTTTAATCTCTTAAAGCATCCTAGAGTGTTCCAAATTTATCACAGAAAGTAGAGGTGATGCAGTAGGAGCGGTAGATGACACTCTCAACCTTGATTGGCCCAGGAGAGAGGTGGGCGGGGCAAGCACTAGCATCATTTAGGGCCTCAGAACTATTATCACCCCGGGAGTCCATGTTTGGACCCTCGCCATATACACTCAACCTCTTCTGCAACTTGGCTTTTCACAACTTGAGCAATAGGCAGGCTCATTCCTGCTCCACTCAGTGAGGTCAGGTCTGGAAGCAATAAACGAAAACCAAAACAAACAACATACTGCTTAATGACAGTTTTTTAAAACATCAGCTCTGCTTTCTACTCCGTTGATAATCAAAACATATCTGTACCCTGAGTTCCTGCTGGAGAATATAACCTAGAACTCTTTGCTTATCAGTTATAATCAAAAGCTTGTTTGTAAGAGACAATCTTCATAGAGGATTACCTTAGTAATATTCCACCCATTTTTTCTCTCTGGCTTGTTGACATTTTGAACAAAATGTCAGAGAGATGAGTACCTGGACTATGCTGTTTTAACCCTTCTCAATAAAATTGATTTTACTAAATTTCAATTGATATGAAAGTGATTAAACTTCCTTCAGGTGTATTAAAGAATTTGTTATAATATTGATTATAGGCATGTGAATGAGGATGTTGATCCTATAGTCTCACTGAAAATCCTCTTACTGAGGACCCTTAATGTGTAGTTCCAGGAAAAATTTATCTCAGATCTAAGTACCAGGTAAAATATACTGCTGAGAAATTATACAGTTTATAGCTTACATCTATTTTGAAGCTTGCTTTTTAAGTTTTTGCTTTGGCCACTAGGAAATTTAGAATCAAATATATGACATATTTCTAGCAAAGATGTAGAATTCTATAGCATATAGAGAAACTTCTTTATTTCTTACTCTAATTTTTCCGTCACCTCCATTTCTTTGTCTCATATTTACGTCACCCAGTGGCATCATATGTATTTGTGTAAACTGACATTTAGGAACAGGTTGGATGTCACCAATGTATACCACAAATTGATAATTTTTAAAAGTATGTTTTGCTTTAAATTCATGAACTGAATATTAACTAAATAAAACTCCAGGTGTCAGACCTGAGTATTATGTTTCATTTTTAAATTCCAAATACCTTTCATCTGTAATCGCTCCTCAGAGGTGTCTTTCACAGTTCAGTGAAGCACCCAGGGGTCATGGCAAGTGACCTGTGAATTTACATCCCTATAAATAATAATTCACAAACAGGCTATGTCTCCAGTGCTCACCCCAAGCAGAGAGGAGCCTTGCATGGGTTAAATTAACCAGCCAGGAGAACATGTGAGCTGAACATATGGTGAAGTGTTTTGAGGTTTAGAAAAGCAAGTTTCTGGTACAAACAGAGTCTGGCCTCTGAGACCCCACTGTCAGCATGAAAAAAAATCTCCTTGTTTACCAGAGTAAAAAGAGAGGGGAGCTTTCAATTATTTCACCTCTGTAGCTGTACACAGTGAAACGGGAGGAGAAATTGCACATTCATAGAGAGGAGAACAAGTGTAAGTTCCTCAGGGAAGTCAGAGAAGGCGGCCGAAATCATGTAAATAGCAGTTTACAACTCTGATTGGAAGTGAAAAAAGAAGAAATCGGAAGTGAAGCACCACAAATTAAAATTAAAATTGCAATTCCCGTGAGCTCGCTGGTCTCTGCATTCGCAGACCTTCCCCCATGCTGCTCTAATTGTTCCACTTCAAACCTAATGAGCTGGGTTTGGGATGTACTGAGTCCTGTAAATGAAATCGTTTATCATTGTAACACTCTTATTTAATATTTGATTGAGCACTTGTTTTGAAAGTTTAGGAATAAAACATAGAAATAGGCATTGGAAGTATCACCTTCTGTATTTAAAAAAATGAGAAAATATGCTTGCTGTAGAAATAGTGAATTGTTAAAGACATTGTTTGGTTGATTCTTTAATTTGTCTTTAGGAATATTTGAAGCTGTAAATTCTTATTTTGTTAGTTAGGATTGACATTTTAGTTTGGTTGTTGTTTGGTTTCAACATGTGAGAAATAAAGGCAGTTTCCTCCTGAAGCTGAGCAATTAGGCAAATATCTTATTTTCTCTATTACCTATGTTGTAGAGTTGTGGTGATAATTAATGATATAATACGAGAAAAGTGCTTAGGGCAGCGTCTGGTGCATGGTAAATGCTTCTTATGTGGTAGCCGTTATTATTCTTGTGCAGACAGCACTCATGCTCAAACTTCTGGAAGTGGAATCGCAAATCAGCATGTGTTTGATATCACAACATCATTCCATATCCTTCCGAAATGCACAATTAAAGAAAGGTGAATTAAAACAAGGAAGTACAATGCTTGTAACAATGACAAAGATTTGAATATTTGCTGGTACACAGTATCAGTAAAAGTAAAGATACTTTTAATAATTATAGGTAAGGATGTTTATTGAAACCTTTTTTGGAGGGCAATTTGGCAATATCTGTCAAAATGGTAAATGCACATACACCTAAACCCAGGGATTCTATTTCTAGAAATATTAAGAAATAGTTTGTGCCAAAATAATTTGCACAGTGTCAAAAATAAGTTATAGAACAATATATAAAAATGTATAAATTATATTAAAAATTTCTATAGTATGACCATATATAAATCATTCTAACCATCACATTAACAAATTAAAAAGTAAAAACTATAAGATAATCTTGATAGAGTCAGAAAAAGCATTTGACAAAACTCAATATCCATTGATGATTAAAAAAAAAAAACCTCTCAGCAAGCCAGAAATAAAAAATCCTCAATCTGATAAAATATATCTGTGAAAACCCATAACTAACATCGCAACTAATGGTGAAACGACTGAATATTTTTTCTCTAAGGTTATAAATAAGAAAAGACTGTCCTCTCTCAACTTTTATTCAATATCGGATAGGAAGACTTAGACAAAGAAAGAGGAAGACATAAAATTGTATTATATGCAGTGGACACGAATGTTTATATAGAATACCCAACGGAAGCCACCAAAAAAGTTACCAGAATTAATAAGTGAATTTATCAATCTCACTGGATACAAGAAATATATATATATGTACATACATATTTTAATATATATATATATAAATCAATTGTATTTCTACTAGCAAAAAACAGAAATTTTAACTAAAAAACAATAGCATGAAAATTACAAAATACTTAGAAATATATTTAACAAAATATGTGAAAAAGCTATACACTGAAAACTATAAAATATAGCTGAGAGAAATTAAACAAAATCTATGAAAATGAAGAGATACTATTGGACCAGTAGACTCAACATAATTAAATATCTGTTCTCTCCAAGTTGACTTAACAATTCCAATTAAAATCCCTGTAGACTTTCTTTTTTTTTTTTTTCTTTTTGCGATACGCGGGCCTCTCATTGTCACAACAATGCTCCTGTTGCAGAGCACAGGCTATGGACGCGCAGGCTCAGCGGCCATGGCTCAAGGGCCTAGCCGCTCCGCGGCATGTGGGATCTTCCCGGACCGGGGCACGAACCCGTGTCCCCTGCATCGGCAGGTGGACTCACAATCATTGCGCCACCAGGGAAGCCTTAGACTTTTTTTTTTTAACATCTTTACTGGAATATAATAGCTTTACAATGGTGTGTTAGTTTCTGCTTTATAACAAAGTGAATCAGCTATACGTATACATATATCACCATATCCCCTCCCTCTTGCGTCTCCATCCCACCCTCCCTAACCCACCCCTCTAGGATGTCACAAAGCACCGAGCTGATTTCCCTGTGCTATGTGGCTGCTTCCCACTAGATATCTATTTTATATTTGGTAGCGTATATACGTCAGTGCCACTCTCTCACTTCGTCCCAGCTTACCCTTCCCCCACCCTGTGTCCTCAAGTCCATTCTCTACGTCTGAATTTTTATTCCTGTCCTGCCCCTAGGTTCTTCAGAACCATTTTTTTCTTTCTTTTTTTTAAGATTCCATATGTTAGCATATGGTATTTTTTTTTCTCTTTCTGACATACTTCACTCTGTATGACAGACTCTAGGTGCACCCAACCTCACTATGGATAATTCAACTTCGTTTCTTTTTATGGATGAGTAATATTCCATCGTATATATGTGCCACATCTTCTTTATCCATTCTTCTGTTGATGGACACATAGGTTGCTTCCATGTCCTGGCTATTGTAAATAGAGCTGCCATGAACATTGTGGTGCATAACTCTTTTTGAATTATGGTTGTCTCAGGGTATATGCCCAGTAGTGGGATTGCTGGGTCATATGGTAGTTCTATTTTTCGTTTTTTAAGGAACCTCCATACTGTTCTCCATAGTGGCTGTATCAATTTACATTCCCACCAACAGTGCAAGAGGGTTCCCTTTTCTCCACACCATCTCCAGCATTTATTGTTTGTAGATTTTTTGATGATGGTATTCTGACTCGTGTGAGGTGACACCTCACTGTAGTTTTGATTTGCATTTCTCTAATGATTAGTGATGTTGGGCATCCTTTCATGTGTTTGTTGGCAATCTGCATATCTTCTATGGAGAAATGACTATTTAGGTCTTCTGCCCATTTTTGGATTGGGTTGTTTGTTTTTTTGATATTGAGCTGCATGAGCTGCTTGCAAATTATGGAGATTAATCCTTTTTCAGTTGCTTCATTTGCAAATATTTTCTCGCATTCTGAGGGTTGTCTTTTCATCTGGTTTATGGTTTCCTTTGCTGTGCAAAAGCTTTGAAGTTTCATTAGGTCCCATTTGTTTATTTTTGTTTTTATTTCCATTTCTCTAGGAGGTGGGTCAAAAAGGATCTTGCTGTGGTTTATGTCATAGAATGTTCTATGTTTTCCTCTAAGAGTTTTATAGTGTCTGGCCTTACATTTAGGTCTCTAATCCATTTTGAGTTTATTTTTGTGTATGGTGTTAGGAAGGGTTCTAATTTCATTCTTTTACATGTAGCTGTCCAGTTTTCCAAACACCATTTATTGAAGAGGCTGTCTTTTCTCCATTGTATATTCTTGCTTCCTTTATCAAAACTAAGGTGACCATATGTGTGTGGGTTTATCTCTAGGCTTTCTATCCTGTTCCATTTATCTATATTTCTGTTTTTGTGTCAGTACCATACTGTCTTGATTGCTGCAGCTTTGTAGTATAGTCTAAAGTCCAGGAGTGATTCCTCAAGCTCCGTATTTCTTTCTCAAGATTGCTTTGGCTATTCAGGGACTTTTGTGTTTCCATACAAATTGTGAAATTTCTTGTTCTAGTTCTGTGAAAAATGCCATTGGTAGTTTGATAGCGTAATTTGATAGGGATTGCATTGAATCTGCAGATTGCTTTGGGTCGTATAGTCATTTTGGCAATATTGATTCTTCCAATCCAAGAACATGGTATATTTCTCCATCTGTTTGCATCATCTTTAATTTCTTTCATCAGTGTCTTATAGTTTTCTGCTACATGTCTTTTGTCTCCTTAGGTTGGTTTATTCCTAGGTATTTTATTCTTTTTGTTGCAACGGTAAATGGGAATGTTTCTTTAATTTCTCTTTCAGATTTTTCATCGTTAGTGTATAGGAATGCAAGAGATTTCTGTGCATTAATTTTGTATCTTGCTACTTTACCAAATTCATTGATTACCTCTGGTAGTTCTCTGGTAGCATCTTTAGGATTCTCTATGTATAGTATCATGTCATCTGCAAACAGTGACAGTTTTACTTCTTCTTTTCCAATTTGGATTATTTTTATTTCTTTTTGTTCTCTGATTGCTGTGGCTAAAACTTCCAAAATTATGTTGAATAATATGTTGAATAATATGTCAAATATGTTGAATAATATGTCAAAATATGTCAAATGTTGAATAATATGTTGAATAATATGTCAAAAATTATGTTGAATAATAGTGGACAACCTTGTCTTGTTCCTGATCTTAGAGGCAATGGTTTCAGTTTTTCACCATTGAGAATGATGTTGGCTGTTGGTTTGTCATATATGGTCTTTATTATGTGAAGGTAAGTTCCCTCTATGCCTACTTTCTGAAGGGTTTTTATCATAAATGGGTGTTGAATTTTGTTGAAAGCTTTTCTGCATCGATTTAGATGATCATATGGTTATTCTCCTTCAATTTGTTAATATGGTGTTTCACATTGATTGATTTGTGTATAATGAAGAATTCTTGCATTCCTGGGATAAAACCCAGTTGATCATGGTGTATGATCCTTTTACTGTGCTGTTGGATGCTCTTTGCTAGCATTTCGTTGAGGATTTTTGCATCTATGTTCATCAGTGATATTGGCCTGTGGTTTTCTTTCTTTGTGACATTTTTGTCTGGTTTTGGTATCAGGGTGATGGTGACCTCATAGAATGAGCTTGGGAGTGTTCCTCCCTCTGGTACATTTTGGAAGAGTTCGAGAAGGAATGGTGTTAGCTCTTCTCTAAATGTGTGATAGAATTTGCCTATGAAGCCATCTGGTCCTGGGCTTTTGTTTGCTGCAAGATTTTTAATCACAGTCTCAATTTCAGTGCTTGTGATTGGTCTGTTTATATTTTCTATTTCTTCCTGGTTCAGTCTCAGAAGGTTGTGCATTTGTAAGAATTTGTCCATTTCTTCTAGGTTGTCCATTTTATTGGCACAGGGTCACTTGTAGTAATCTCTCAGGATCCTTTGTATTTCTACAGTGTCAGTTGTTACTTCTTTTTCATTTCTAATTCTATTGATTTGAGTCTTCTCCCTTTTTTTCTTGATGTGGGTGGCTAATGGTTTTATCAATTTTGTTTATCTTCTCAAAGAACAAGCTTTCAGTTTTATTGATCTTTGCTTTGTTTCCTTCATTTCTATTTCATTTATTTCTGAGCTGATCTTTATGATTTCTTTCCTTTTGCCAACTTAGGGGTATTTTTGTTCTTCTTTCTCTAATTGCTTTAGGTGTAAGGTTAGGTTGTTTATGTAAGATGTTTCTTGTTTCTTGAGGTAAGATTGTATTGCTATCAACTTCCCTCTAAGAACTGCTTTTGCTGCATCCCATAGGTTTTGGACCGTCGTGTGTTCATTGTCATTTGTATCTAGGTGTTTTTGATTTCCTCTTTGATTTCTTCAGTTATCTCTTGGTTATTTAGTAGTGTATTGTTTAGACTCCATGTGTTTCTATTTTTTAAAGATTTTTTCCTGTAGTTGACATCTAGTCTCATAGCGTGTGGTCGGAAAAAATACTTGATATGATTTCAATTTTCTTAGATTTACCAAGGCTTAATTTGTGACCCAAGACATGATCCATCCTGGAGAATGTTCCATGAGCTTTTGAGAAGAAAATGTATTCTGTTGTTTTTGGATGGAATGTCCTATAAATATCAATTAAGTCCATCTTGTTTAATGTATCATTTAAAGCTTGTGTTTCCTTATTTATTATCATTTTGGATGCTCTGTCCATTGGTGAAAGTGGGGTGTTAAAGTCCCCTACTTTTATTGTGTTACTGTCAATTTCCCCTTTTATGGTTGTTAGCATTTGCCTTATGTATTGAGATGCTCTTATATTGGTTGCATAAATATTTACAATTGTTATATCTTCTTCTTGGAGTGATCCCTTGATCATTATGTAGTGTCCTTCTTTGTCTCATTTAATAGTCTTTATTTTCAAGTCTATTTTGTCTGATATGAGAATTGCTACTCCAGCTTTCTTTTGATTTCCACTTGCATGGAGTATCTTTTTCCATCCCCTCACTTTCAGTTTGTATGTGTCTCTATGTCTGAAGTGGTTCTCTTGTAGACATCATATATATGGGTATTGTTTTTGTATCCATTCAGTCAGTCTATGTCTTTTGGTTGGAGCATTTAATCCATTTACACTTAAGGTAATTATTGATATGTATGTTCCTATTACCATTTTCTTAATTGTTTTGGGTTTGTTATTGTAGGTCTTTTACTTCTCTTGTGTTTCTTGCCTAGAGAAGCTCCTTTAGCATTTGTTGTAAAGCTGGTTTGGTGGTGCTGAATTCTCTAAGATTTGCTTTCTGTAAAGATTTTGATTTCTCCGTTGAATCTGAATGAGATCCTTGCTGGGTAGAGTAATCATGGTTGTAGGATTTTCCCTTTCATCACTTTAAATATGTCCTGCCACTCCCTTCTGGCTTGCAGAGTTTCTGCTGAAAGATCAGCTGTTAACCTTATATGGTTCCCTTGTATGTTATTTGTTGTTTTCCCCTTGCTGCTATTAATATTTTTTCTTTGTATTTAAATTTTGATAGTTTGATTAATATGTGTCTTGGCATTTTTCTCCTTGGATTTATCCTGTATGGGACTCTCTGCACTTCCTAGACTTGATTGACTACTTCCTTTCCCATACTGACTACTTCCTTCCCATATTAGGGGAGTTTTCAACTATAATCTCTTCAAATATTTTCTCAGTCCCTTTCTTTTTCTCTTCTTCTTCTGGGATCCCTATAATTCGAATGTTGGTGCATTAATGTTGTCCCAGAGGTCTCTGTGACTGTTCTCAATCCTTTCATTCTTTTTTCTTATTCTGCTCTGTGGTAGTTTTTTCCACTATTTTATCTTCCAGGTCACTTATCCGTTCTTCTGCCTCAGTTATTTGCTATTGATCCCTTCTAGAGAATTTTTAATTTCATTTATTGTGTTGTTCGTCATTGTTTGTTTACTCTTTAGTTCTTCTAGGTCCTTGTTAAACGTTTCTTGTATTCTCTCTATTCTATTTCCAAGATTTTGGATCATCTTTACTATCATTACTCTTAAGTCTTTTTCAGGTAGACTGCCTATTTCCTCTTCATTTGTTTGGTCTGATGGGTTTTTAACTTGCTCCTTCATCTGCTGTGTGTTTCTCTGTCTTCCCATTTTGCTTAACTTACTGTTTTTGGGGTCTCCTTTTTACAGACTGCAGGTTCGTAGTTCCCTTTTTTTTTTTGTCTGGCCCCAGTGGCTAAGGTTGTTTCATTGGGTTGTGTAGGCTTCCTGATGGAGGGGACTGGTGTCTGTGTTCTAGTGGATGAGGCTGGATCTTGTGTTTCTCGTGGGCAGGACCGTGTCCGGAGGTGTGTTTTAGGGTGTCTGTGACCTTATTATGATTTTAGGCAGCCTCTCTGCTAATATGTGGGGTTGTGTTCCTGTCTTGCTAGTTTGGCATAGGGTGCCCAGCACTGTAGCTTGCTGGTCGTTGAGTGGAGCTGGGTCTTAGCGTCGACATGCAGATCTCTGGGGGAGCTTTCACTGTTTGATATTACGTGGATCTGGGAGTTCTCTGGTGGACTACTGTCCTGAACTCGGCTCTCCCACCTGAGAGGCACAGGCCTGATATCTGGCTGGAGCACCAAGACCCTGTCAGCCACATGGTAGTTGTGTGTGACCTTGGGCAGACTGCTCACTCTTTTCTAGTCTTCTTTTTTCCCATCTTTTAAAAAAATTTTCAACCATGCTTCATCTAGTTTCATTTGTTCATAGAGTGCCACACACAGAGGCTGGCCCCCAGCATTTTAGACCAGATTTTCTAGTGTGCACCAGCTTCCCAAACCCTGCAGCTCAGGGGACCATGTACTGAAGCACTGCCCTCAACACCTCCACTCAAGATGAAGGTGGGCCGTGCACAGAAAGCTGAACCCGGCACTGTGATCTGGAGCTTGAGCAACACAGCTGCACCTGCCTAGCAAAAACTCCACCCCTGTAGACATTTTTTGGTAGAAATTCATAAGTTAATCTAAAATATGTATGAAAATGTGAAGGACATAGAGTAACAAAAATAAGTTTGAAAAAGAATAAAATTGTGAGACTTTCACTACCTGATTTCAAGAATTGATACAAAGCTACTGTAATCAAGATAGTGTAGTTTTAATGTAAATATAGAATATATATCAAATAGTCCAGAATTAGGTCCCCTCTAATATCATCTATTGATTTTCAACAGTCACCAAAGCAATTCAAAATATAGTCTTTTCAACAAATTGTGCTGGAAAAATTGGATAATTATACACACAAAAAATGAATCTTCATTCTTACTTTATAAGACATACAGAAATTAATTTGGATAATAAACCTAAATGTAAGAATCACACATATAAAACTTGTAGGAGAGAATCTTTGTGATCCTAGGTTGAGCAAAGACACCTTATCTAGGACACAAAAAGCAACAGATAATAAAGAAAATAATTATAAATTAGATGTAATTAAAATTTTAAAATTACTCTTCAAAAGACATTGTGAGGAGAATCAAAAGGCAAGCCGCCGATTTTAATATTTGCAGAACATGTATCTATCTGATAAAGGATTTGTTTTCAAAATATATAAACAATTCTTAACAATCAATAACAAGAAAAAAATAACCTGATTAAAAGCAACAATTTTGAAGAAACACTTCACCAAGAAAATACAGGAATAGCACATAAGCATATAAAAAGATGCTCAGAGTCATTAGTCATTAGAAAAATGCAAGGTAAAACAAAGAGACTGACAACACCAGCTTTGGAAAGGGTATAGACCAACTGGACCCTTCATACACTGCTGCTGGTGGAAAACGTTCTGGAAGTTTCTCATTGACACACACTTACCATATAAACCAGCAATTACACCTCTAGCTATTTGCCCAAAAGCAATGAAAACATATATGCACACTAATATTTGTGCTTGAATGTTCACAGTAGTTTTATTTATAATAGCCAAAAACTGGGCAGCATCCAAATGTCCATCAGATAATAAATGGATAACCAAATTGTGGTATATTCATACAATGGAATAATATTTGACAATAAAAAGAAATGAAGTATTAAGAAAGAGAAAGAAAAAGAAATAAACTATTAGTACATGTAACAACTTGAATGAATCTCAAGGACATTTTGCTGAGTGAAAAGAAAGCCAGCTACAAAAGATTACAAGCTGTATGATTTAATTTATTGAATTGCTAGAAAACGTAAAACCAATAGAAATAGAAAGCAGATCTATGGTTTCTAAAGGCCAGGAGTATGAGAAGGAGATTGATTGCAAAAGGACACAAGGAAAACTTTTATAGTAATATAAATATGATTGTGCTGATGGCTATATTAACTATGCATATTTATCAAAATTCATAAAATGCACACTTAAAATTGGTGAATTTTATTATATGTAAGTTATAGCTCAATAAAGCTGATTTAAAATAAGTAGTTTACAATGTTTTGATTGTGAAAAGATAATCAGGATATAGAATTAAGTGCCAAAATCATTATGGAACAATATGTGCAAAATGATCTTTTCACTTAAAAAAATCTGTATGTATATATATGTACCTTTCTAGAAGAATAAACAAGTAACAAGTATATACTTCTGGGACAAACAAGTAGCTTTTGAGGGTGGGGAAGGGAACCTTTAAAATTTTTTATCTCGTTCTCTTCTGTACTTGTTGAATTTCTTGTTACCATGGGCATGCATTACTTTAATGATAAAAAGTATAAATTAATGAAAAATCAATAATAAGTGACTGGTTTGAGTACTAAGACCATATTTTTTCATTAAAAATCAGGATATAGGGACTAAGTACATGGTGTGAAGTAGAGATTTTCCCACCAGAAATAGTTGGTAATCATGAATTTGAATTATAGTTACATGTATAAATACATTTATTTTCATGGTATTATACTGATTTTTATGAGAGTAAATTATGATTTCTATAATTTAGAAACTCTCTTGGCACACCCTTGGATGCTGCAAAAGCAAGAATGGTGATCATTGATTTGTGACAAGTCAATCTCTCACCATAATAATGCCCATTAAGTTTTGGCTTAATATACTAGTAACCTATCATTTTTGTATAAAGACGTATTCAAGAATAAAAGAAAAGGAAGCACTTGTGCTATAATTCTGATCATGAATGATAGCACTCTGTTGTGAGATGTACTAATTATCTCATTCAAAATATGGCCTCTAAATCAGCATTTCCAAGAGAATATTCCATGACCACATAAATCTGGGAAACACAATGAACAAAATTCAACAAGAGACATTAGGGATTTTAATAGACTTGTAAACACTGAGAATTTTCAAAAGAAGTATATGAATTTCAGAGTTTTCCATACTTTTTTGACCTCTGAACCTCTCATTGGCCAATAATTTAAAAGTTAGCCTTTCGCAAAGTATATCTTTAGTAAATATTGCTCTAAAATTAGCTGTTGAACAGTGGAGAAATTAGAGTTGAACAATGGTTATTGACTTTTTCCAGGTAGGACAAATTATTCTCTCCTCTGCTCTCCAGAAACATTGTGGTCATAGGTCAGCTATATTACTTATCACCTTGTAAACAAGATGCAGTGGAAAGAGTATGGTCTTTGCCATCAAATAAATCTGGGTTTATTCTTGCTTCCATCAGCAGATTCATTTGATGGCTCTTTGAGCCTCAGTTTCTTCATTTGTAAAAGGGGAATGTAATGCTGACAATGCAAGGATATAATGACATATTACAAACACCTATCATTGTACCTAGACATGATTATTTTTTGCAAATAAAGATTCTCCTTACTTTACAGCTCATTGCTTCAGTAGACGGTAGACTCCTTAAAGCAGGTAACAGGTCTCTAATATATTCATCTAGGTCTCTATTATAGTCGTTGGCACAGCTGGGGCCAAACATACATTAATTGGTTTGATGTAAATCGACCTTAAGGGTCAGGTAAAAGACATGTGACAGCACCCAAATTTCAGTCTTTCATTTTTCTCCACTTCTGTCTTCTCTTTCTTTCTTTTTTCTGTCTCCATATTCTTTTTTCTTCTTTGTTTCTGCCTCTTTCTTTTTATTTTCTTCCTTTTTCTTTTCTATTCTGCCATCAACTTTTCTCTCCAATATTTTTTTCTGGACTGGACTTTGTTGAATAACTAATCTTTCCTTTTCTTTAAGAGCAGATAAAAATAAATGTTTTATAGTTTGTGTGTGTGTGTGTAAAAATAAACAAAACTAAATAAAGTTTTTCAGTTCATTTGATTTATTCTTATTTATTTTCTGTGTGACGCTTAATAAACGTGAAATCTTCTGGAAAAGAGTGGTTCAAATAGAACAAAGGATCCTCATCCTGGTGATACAATGTGAATATTAAACTAACTGTGCTGATATTTTCCTCATGATGACTGGCAATTTTAGCAAGGAGTCAAAACAAACAGTATGCCTAGAAGACACAAATCTACTTAGAGTAAGAAGATCTGAATACCCTTCTTTTTGAAATTCTATTTTTCTTCTCTTTACCAGAAGAATAGATTCCGCAGACCTCAAAGAGAGGAGAGGTCCAAATAATTCTAATGGGAATTGTTATTTCCCTGGTCTCTTGTCTGATGACCATGACTTTAGATGATCAGTAACTCAATGGGAAATTCATTAGTTTTGGATCACAGCCCAATTCCCAGAAACATTTTATTTTCACCTTCGCATCTTTTGAGAAAATTTTGCTCTTAGGTGCCTGGGTTTTGGATCTGAGTGAAACTGTCATATCTTAATTATATTCAAAGCTACCCTCTTGACTTTTATTTCAGCTGTGACATTAGCCTTCACACTTGGATTGGCTTGAATTCTTCTGGCTTGAGAGTGAGAATTTCATATGTTTTCTTTTCATCTGCAGACATCTGTATTCTGTTTAACTCAGGATTGTAAAACTCATGAAGCAGGAAAGGCTCGAGTACATTGTGATCACTGTGGGACTTGTTCCTTCCAGGCCAAAAGCTACAAAAATCCTCTTACTAGTGCTTTTAAAAAATATCCTCATAATAAAGACCAAGGACAGGGAACATCAAATTATTACAATTATGGTTTTTAAAACCCCTTCTCTTTAAATATAAATGTTTTACTCATTATTCCTTACTTTGTCCATATCAGCTGTATAAACTGAATTATTTAGAAAAAATATATGTATAATTTGCAGTAATGTCGAACTTTCTTTGGTGCTGAAGAGACACACACATATTACTTCTTAACAAATCAGATGTATTTACTGAATGGTTTTTGTAAATGTGGAAGAATCAGTTACATAACCTGTATAGAGTTTTCTAATCCATAATGTACATTTGTATATGTTACCACACATGATTCTCATTGCAATTCTATAGAGGAGGAAATGGGTATTATAAATAAAATATATGAGACTAAGAGATTAAATGGCTTGCTAAGGCTGCATATTAGTGATGAGTTAGGATGAGAATAGATACTTTGGTGCCTTCTTAACTATTATATCTACAACTTCATACTGCCTCTTAAAAATATGGTCACTAGCTTGAGGGAACAAAAACGTAAATGAAAAGATAAATAAAATAATACAAAATAAAAATCTAAGAGAAACCATAACACTCTATTTTAGCTCAATTAATGCGGTGTTTCAGTCCATTAAACTTGACTTATGCTTCCAATTTTTGCCCAAGAATTTTGTCGTTAAATTGGGCATTTGACATCTTCATTGGTTCATGCCCTATAGAAACAGCTATAAAAACCATCTTAGACAGCATTAGTAAGTAGTAATAGTGCATTCTAACATTAGCAGGAGATCCTGCTATTCTCCAAGCTGATCACATTCCAACTGGAGCTGTCTAGTGAATTCAGTGGATAAACTAATGGAGGACCAGGAGAGTGACCATACTGAAATATCATGGTTTTAATAAACAACTGAAGAATCTAGGGACACACTAGAAGTGTGTCTACTTTGGGGAAAAACGGCTCTAGAGGACATGAGTATCACCTTACATTTTTGAGTGAGCGTCCTGCGCAAGAGAACATAGATTTAGCCACATACTCTCCATGTTTGAAAAGCAGTATAAATAGCATTTTGAATACTGGCAGAAAAGATAGGAAATATAAGATTTGTATATACTAATATCCATATTATTTTTCAAAATTATTCTCTACAGTAAGTATCTTACATTTTGTAATGGTCTTGAATTATTCAATAGTCATTGGAACTTCTGGGCTTTTCAAAAACCATTCAAAATATTACACCATTAAATTTCATTTTCACGGAAAGATAATGCCAGAAATGCAAAATGCTTTTTTCTATAAATAACCTGTAGTCCAAAATAACCTACAGTCCAATAACCTGTAGTCCAAAATAAACTGCAGTTTGGACTGAAAAAAGAATTGGGATTTCTTGGAAACCGGCCAATGCACAATGAGATACTAAATATTCTGGGTTGCTTTGATATACTTTGATGAGTCAACAGGGCTCCTCACAATGGATCCTGAAAGTTCACAATGAATTCTTATAGCTGACTCTTGCAATCTTAAGAGTGAGTTCTTTTCCATGATAGGTTTCTTTGTTAAAGGGGTCTGGCAGGTAAGTCTCAGCCTTGAGAACCTGAGCATTTGTGGATTTCCAGTGATGATAAACTACTCAGGGGACAATGTGCACGAGGAATTTTGTGTTTGTTTTATTCTTGGATAAGAACTCCAAACTGCTTGGATGAGAATTATCTGGGAAAGAATAAGGCAGATATGAAGAACATAATGGAGATGTGATGAAGTCCAGGGATTATCAGAGTGCTGGTCCTTCACAGGCACTTGATAAATATTTATTGAATTAATAAATATATAACTGAGTGAATGAATGAGCCATGCCTTCTCAAACTAGAGAAAGAAACTTTAGAAAAGGAAACTTTAAAGTTTGAAGGAAACTTTATAGAAAAGGGATAAGATGAGAGACTTTATGACCAGGGAAATGTAACTTTTGAGAGTTTAGCTAAGCTACTCCATGTTACTGCTGCTTCAATATCCATTTTGATTAAAGAAGATGTGGCACATATATACAATGGAATATTACTCAGCCATAAAATAACTCAAAAATTGAGTTATTTGTAGTGAGGTGGATGGATCTAGAGTCTGTCATACAGACTGAAGTAAGTCAGAAAGAGAAAAAAAATACTGTATGTTAACACATATATATGGAATCTAAAAAAAAAAAAAGGGTTCTGAAGAACCTAAGGGTAGGACAGGCATAAAGATGCAAACGCAGAGAATGCACTTGAGGACATGGTGGGGGGAAGGGTAAGCTGGGACAAAGTGAGAGAGTGGCATGGACATATATACACTACCAAATGTAATATAGCTAGCTAGTGGGAGGCAGCCACATAGCACAGGGAGACCAGTTCGGTGCTTTGTGACCACCTAGAGGGGTAGGATTGGGAGGGTGGGAGGGAGACGCAAGAGGGAGGAGATATGGGGATATATGTATATGTATAGCTGATTCACTTTGTTATAAAGCAGAAACTAACACACCATTGTAAAGCAATTTTACTCCAATAAAAGATGTTAAAAAAAATATATCCATTTTGTTTGGCCAAGAGCACTACAAGGGCCTGAAGCTGACACTAGCCACCTCACGCAAGTTCATGACCTAAATAATAGCCCTCAGAGTTGCGTGCAAATTTGAGTGCCTGATATGACTCTCCTAACAGCCCTGTGATTAATAGTCTCTTCCACCTGCCAGGGCCTTCCCCTTGTGTGCCATTTGATAAGGCCCCAAACCCCTGCTCTTTTTGGTTGGAACTGACCAATTTGGCCTTAGCCTGGGAACCCAAAAGCGCTACACCCATGTACCCAAATAAAGGCATGAGCTCAGGTCCAGCCTCCATTTCTGCCTGCACTCTGACGTGACCTTTATATGTGGCCCCTCAAGAAGAGTCCTGTACTTCCTCCAGGGCTTGGAGTAATGACTGCTTTATTTCAATTTCTCTTGTGGTCTTTGTTGAACTAAGGCTAGTCCTTTGTCATCCTATGCTCCACTTAACAAATGTTAGTCTAACAAATTCATAATAGTAAACTTATTTGACCATTCCAAGGGTTTTACAGCTTTGGAAAGAATTTAAATGTCCCTAATTAGGACAGCACTTTTCTAGGCCAGAGGTGGCAATGCTGAATATTGTAGGACATTGTCTGTAGGCAAAGGGACCAGTGGATATGGCAGAGCAAAGATGAACTTGGGTGGAAATTGAGCAAAATCTAGAACATGGACAAATGTCAGAATTATATATCTACTGTGAACAATTCTCTTATCAATATAGAGTCCAACCAAGTCTTACTTCAACTTCCTTTCAAGGTTCACATCCTACTGATTTCTCTCAATGAACTCTTGTTTACCTTAGATTATTTGTTCTTTCTCCAAACTGCATATAAATATAAATGCTATTCCTTCTAATTGTGATACACTTCTTACCCTTCTTTTCCCATCTGGAAAACCCCTACTCATTCCTTAGGGCCAAATTCAAATGTTGTCTTCAATGTTACTTTCATTCTTCTTCCTGATCCTCCATCAGAAATATTTTTTTCCTCCAATATAGTTCCCACTGTGACCTTAGTAAACTAACCATGTCATTTTATGATCACTTATTCACATCCTTTCCTACTAGATTAAGAATTATTTGAGAGTCTTTGTGTCATATTCACGTCGGAATCCTTGGCATCTATCATAATGCTTGGCATAGAGTAAGTCTGGTAAACAAATGAATGGATGGTTTGAAGGAGAGATGATAAATATATACCTTTGAATCACTCTTATGCACTCTTATGTCACTCATTAATTCATTCAGTCAAGCATACATTTAGTCAGAAAGAAAATGTGTATTGAATACCTCCTATGTTATTGCCAGAAGTATTATTTACATCATTAGATTGAGAGGATTGATTTTTTCCCAACATTCAATATCCACCATTCTCCTCCTGACCATCCTGACATTGTGAGCTGTTCAGTGTCCCAGTCCACAGTAACTAAGAGCTGTCTCCCATACTCTTTACCCTGGAGGCTATTGCTGCTGCACAGCTTAGTAGCTGAGTTCTCCAGGGAATCTGTTTCCAGATTTGATTGATGCCTGTGTGCAACCCTGTAGCCATTTGGGGGTAAGGTCAATAGTTCTGTGAGGGTTTCTGCTCTTTGATGCTGTGGAGAGCCGGCTTATGAGCAACGTGGCAAACTGGGTCGAATATAAACTAATAAAACTAGCATATATTTCCCTGGTAGTCACCTTAGCCACTGTTCTCCGTTTATTTGAACTAAGATGCCTCCTGCTAGCCTAATGTGGCTCAGAGGAGAGGGCACTGCCTTCTAGAAATGAAAGAATGGGGGCAGAGTGAAGAGTACAAAGCGCTCTGTGAGTGCACTTCATAATGATGTAAACAGATCTCAACCAAACAGCACAGTAACCCTCTGCAATAGGGACAATGGTCCCCTGCTTACAGAAAAGGAAAATGAGGTACAGAGATACTAACAAGTTAGATCCACAGCCAGTAAGTGATAGTCAGATCAGGTTGATTTCAAAGTCCAAGAGTGCACCATTTTTTTCTGTCCAAATGACCTACCATTCCATATTTCAACTCAGTATAAAGGAAGACTTTCTAAAACTTAGAGCTATCAAATGAATAAATGTCTTTAAAATTTAGGGAACTCATTAAGCAGAATTCACCCAGAGGTCAGAGGAACATGAGAGAATAAAACTGTCAAGGAAGTTGGAAAATAAATTACTCTCTTTGTCAAGATGCTATTTTATAGATTCCCCTCTTTGTTAAAACTCTATGATTATTTACCGATTACAGAAATATAGACACACATATGCATGCATACACAGGAGGTCCTCATAGTGATGAGGTAAAGAATGACAAGTTTAAAACAATATGTGCCCCAAATGCAAGTGTACATAATAATTACAATACTACTATTAATACTACTACAACTAGGAGTGGAACTTCTAAACTATGCCAGGAGATGTTCTTAACACATTTCATACATTACCTCATTTAATGGGCATAATAATCTCTGCCTTACAGAGATGTTATAAGAATTAAATTAATATATGTAAACTGCTTAGAACAGTGGCTGACATATAGTAAATGTTGAACAAACATTAATTGTTCTTACTACTACTATTAACCCCTTGCACCAAGGAATATAATAGAACACCAATAAACCACATGTACTGGAGACTATAAATTCAGTAAGGAAGTAGGGGAAAAGAAGAGAAAAGAGAGGAGTGAGCAAGGTGGCTTACTATTTATTACAATGTGGGTAAAGGAAAATTGGTGTTTTTAAAGCACTATTTGTCATAATCCAGAGTAAATAAGCTTTGATTTCCTCATCCTTAAAAGGGGAATGATTATAGCCCTTACCTCACAGAGTTGTTTTGAAGATTATATAATATCATGCACTCAAAGCACAAATTCTAGTGCTTGGTAAAAGGATGCCTTAAAAAATTTCCCAAGTATTTAAAATAATTGAGATTCACAAATTAACATAAAACACAGGATATTTTCTTTGTTCTGCCTCCTTTCCCTCCTACATACCATTCTATTGAATCTTATACAGCTTATCAGAAAAAAAGAAAACGAAGATATGTGTCATTCCAAAATCAACTTTCAGGATTTCCCTGGAGGTCCAGTGGTTAGGACTCACGTTTTCACTGGTGAGGGTACAGTTTCAGTTCCTGGTCAGGGAACTAAGATCCCGCAAGACACGTGGTGTGGACAAACACACACACACACAAAATAAACTTTCATGATTCTACCAAAAATAGAATTTAATAAGAATTCATTGAGCATTTATTATGCTATGACAGTAGTTGTGAGGGTCACAGGAGTATATGAAAAAACATAGCATGGGAAAGGCATAGTATGATGTAGTTGGAAGTACCTGGCTTGGAATCCCACACATACCATTGTACTATCTATGTGATTTCAGGCCAGTGTTTTAACTACTCTGGGCCTCAGTTTTTCCCATCCATAAAAATGAGAATGATAGGGGCTTCCCTGGTGGCGCAGTAGTTGAGAGTCCACCTGCCGATGCAGGGGACAGGGGTTCGTGCCCCGGTCCGGGAAGATCCCACATGCCGCAGAGCGGCTGGGCCCGTGAGCCATGGCCGCTGAGCCTGCACGTCCGGAGCCTGTGCTCCACAACGGGAGAGGCCACAACAGTGAGAGGCCTGCGTAGTGCAAAAAAAAAAAAAAAAAAAAAAAGGGAATGATAATAGTATCCATCACATAAGGTAGCTGTGAGGATTAAAATTATCCATGATAAGTGTTGGTACATAGTAAGCATTCCATGTATGTCAACCATTGCATACATTTATATAAATGACAAAAATTTCTAAATATATATTAGGATACACTGTCTAACAATTTTTATGTGCATTTAGGGTAACAAAATAAAATATTTAAAATAAAAATTGGCAGGAAAATTCTATAATTTAAGAACACTCACATACACACACACAAAATGTAGCTCCTAAGAACTTCTCATTTTGATGGGAATACAATACTTGCACATAAGTAACAACCAAAATCAATAAACACTTGTGAATATATTAAAATGTGTGAGATCTCAACTCTAAAAAAGTGAGTTCAATAAGCAACTTACACTCCCTGGATGTAGCCCACACTAACAGCTCTCTGAGGGCCAGGACCACATCTCCCCCATTCCACATTTGACTTCCAGCACCTCACACTGTGTCTATCACAAAGTCCTTGTCAATGCATTCATTGAATAAATGAAAAAAATACAAAAATTATGGTTATAAAGTCTATTGTGGCACCATGAGACATGTTTATGTTACTCTATTCAAGAGAAAAATCACAATATATCATTCTAACTACAGATTACTAAATACACTAAAAGGAATTAAAAGAAAAAGGAAGTTGAATTGTCAATACTGTCACATGTTTTGTTTTGACCCACAGAATTTGAAGACATCTTAAATACATACTGGTCCAATGTGCTCATATTCCAGACAAAGAATGATGCCTAGAGAAGAGAATTGATTTACTCAAGTTTATCAAATGGCAGATTTCTTATTTCTGAGTCTCTTGGGCTTTTTCCTACTAGACCACACTGCCTCTCACTGTTGTGGCCTCTCCCGTTGTGGAGCACAGGCTCCGGACGCGCAGGCTCACCGGTCATGGCTCACGGGCCCAGCCGCTCCGCGGCATGCGGGATCTTCCCGGACCGGGGCACGAACCCGTGTCCCCTGCATCGGCAGGCGGACTCTCAACCACTGCACCACCAGGGAAGCCCTCTAGTCCTTCTTTATACTCACCCCTCACTCTGCTCATTTTTTCTCTCTCTCTCCCTCTTCATGTCACACACACACACACACACACACACACAAGTACTTGCTTTAAGTGAATTTTATTTTTGTCTCTTTATTCAAGATTTGTTCATGAATTCAGGGAAAATAATCCCTCTATATTGCCCATCATAATATAGGGCACATAGAATATTTTTAATAAATATGTATTTGAAGACTGATTTCCTTTGATGAAATTAGTATAGGGTTTCAAAAGATAAGATTTTTGAGATCTGAAGGAAGGGAAAGAGTAGAGGCCATTTAAATTGATGAAAATTCAGCTACATTCTCATAAAAAGTATTTATACTACACTTACCATATTAGGCCCTAGGAATACAATAGTTAACAAACTTACACTGTCCCTGTTCTCACAGAAACCTCTGTGTAGTAGGAGAGGCAGGCATTAATTACTTAAATAGTTTGTACTAGCAATGTATAATTATACACTGAAAAGAGTCTTCTGAAGTAAATGAACATGGTTCTTTGAAGGCATATAATAAAAGAATCTTTCACTAGGAAGTGGTGCTTGAGTTTGAGGTCTGAAAGATAAATAAGAATTAGGGGATGACAGGAATGAGTATAACATGATGAATGAAAGCTCAGTGAGGAGACTATCTGATTAGAGTGATGGGTACCTGGTGGTGAGGAAAGGGGTGTGGGAAGAATGATACTGGAAATAAGGATGGACAGATGGATGGGAAGGAGGCCAGATTATGAAGGACCGTGAAGATAAATGGAAAATGTTAGCAAAAATAGGAGCCATTAAATAATAGTAAAAATAAAGGTAATAGAAGATACATGTGTATATACAGTTATACGATAAATATTTATGTAATAAATAACCAGATTAAAAAATGGACATTATCTTCTTTAACTTAATTATCTCCATGTTTACTGTTGAGAAAACAGGCTCAGAGATGCAAGATATGTTCCTGGAATACGCCAATTGATAAGTGCTGACTTCAACGCATGCCGGCCTGCATTTCAGTAAAGGTTTTCCAGAAGAGGACTGAAGTGATGACAGCTGATGATGGCTTATAGAATGCACTGGAGGAACTAGAGCCAAGGCCTGTTTCTGAATCCAAATGTGAAGAAATCTGGGCCTTAGACCAGAGTATTGGTCATGGGAATGGAGAAATAGGGTCAAAGTAGGGGAGAAAACCAAAACCAAAAAAACAGATGACTGGGTAGATTGGGGAATGAAGACAAAAAGTTAGTTAACTATGACTTCACTATACTGAATTTTGATGATTTGGAAATAGAAGGTACCATTGTCTCTAGAGGAAAATTTTGATACGAAGCTATTTTTCTAGGAGGGAAGTGTTAAATTAGGTAAGGGAAAGTCTGTTGAAATTAGACAGGGCTAGTAAGACTATAAAACTGATTTTAAAAACTAAGTTAGTAACTCAAGGTTCAAATTTGTCTGAAATGGGCTTTCAAATATTCATCAGTATTTATGACTAAATGTCAAATGTATCCAACTAACACATACGTTAAAATGCACACTACACATCTTACTTTTGACTAATGAGATTTCAAATGCATCCTGATTCACTCCCGTTTACAGAAGGAAATTAAAAAATTGATTGGTTACTTCCTTCACTGCCTGTGGACACCTTGATTGGCCAGCTGCCGGTGGCTAGGCAACCGGGCGGAGAATCTTTGGAACAAGTAGCAGACTTCATCACAGCAGGAGCCGTGAGGCAAGAAGCTCTGGGATCAATTAAAATGCCAGGCTTTTCCAGGCTGGTTTCCAGCGCATCTGTGCATGATTCCACATAAATTTAGGGAATTAGAGATCAGACAAAGGTAAACATTTCTGTGCTTTGCTTAGCATTGATTTAGAATGAGAGGATGAAATATGCTACGGTCATTCAGCCTGGAGGGGGTTTACACCTTCAGCTGATTTTTTCTCCCTCAATTGCTTTATTATTTTAGGTATGTTGTAATCCAAGGCTGCTTAAATCATCTGTGTGTTTCTTTGAGGAGGGGAAGAGAAAAAGAAACAAAGGAAAAACCAGTTCTTAGTTTCATAGACTAAACAGTAGAATATGACTCATTCTTTAAATTCATAGTCACACCTCTGAAAGAAAAAAATTATTAATGCTCTTTATTTTCCAGGTATTTGGTCTCCTGACCTTGGCTTAGATAAAAAGCTCATTTATGTCCCCATAGAGAAGGAAAGACATTTTCTCTTTAAGAGTCTATAAAAGTCTGACATTTGCAGAAACTTCTCCACTTCTATTTTTTATTTTCTTATTTCATCTATCCCTTAGAGTCCATAGTTACGGCTGTTTCCCTAGGTAGAAGGTGTTGTATTGCCTGTGTGCTGGGGAGGGGTTGAACTTCCACAGACTCCTCTATACCTGGGCTGAGGTAAGGTGTTGGAGGTGCATCTCTGAGGTAGCAAGCATCAAGACAAAAACAGTTCACAGAGATGGAGAAAGTGCAGACAAGAAACTGGAAGACAAAGACTAGGCAAATACCATGAAGTGCAAACAATAATCTTTTACATCCTATAGAAAAAGACAGTCACAGACATAGCACAGATTTACATTTTTATTAAGCAACAGAAAAAGCAGAAAAACATCAGCTCTGTTTCACTAAGCATAATACTCTCGAGGTCCAACCATATTGTTGCAAAAGACAGAATTTCATTCTTTTTTTTATGGCTGAGTAATATTCCATTGTGTGTATGTATTTGTGTGTGTGTATATATATATGTATATCAATCTTCTTTATCCATTCATCTGTTGATGAATACTTAGGTTGCTCCCATAGTTTGGGTATTGTAAATAATGCAGGTGGAGAAAGACAAATACTCTATGTTATCACTTATATGTGGATTCTAAAATATAAAACAAACAAATGTATATAACACAATAGGCACAGACTCACAGATATAGAGAACAAACCAGTGGAGAGAGGGAAGGGGGGAGGGGTGAGATAAGGGTATGGGATTAAGACATACAAACTACTGTGTATAAAATAAATAAGCAACAAGGATATACGGTACAGCACAAGGAAATATAGCCATTATTTTGTCATAACCTTAAATAGAGTATAAGCTATAAAAATATTGAGTCACTACATTGTACACCTGAAAATAATATAATATTGTAAATCAACTATACTTCAATGAAAAAAGAAATGAAAAGAAAGCCATCAGCTTTGGCTACATATTTAATGTGGAATTAGACATGGGGCTTTGAGGTAAGTTCTCTGTGAACTTGACCAACTCATTATCTCCTAGCCCCTACACCAGTAACAAGTTTTGGAAAAGAAAACCTCCAAAGTTGTTTTCATATTTATAGTTTTTAAATTCTATGAATTATTTTTTTGCAGGGACCTATATTTTTATTTCTCTTGGGTAAACATCAAGGAGTAGAATCACTGAGTCATACCGTACAAATACATTTAACTTTGTAAAGTTTGCCATACTGTTTTCCCAAAGTGGCTAAAATTTTTGTCTCCACACCAGCAATGAATGAGTTTTACTTTCCCCACAAACTCAGCAACAGTTGGTAATGTCAGTATTTTAAAATTTTACTCATTCTGGTCTGTATGCAGTGTTATCACATTTTGGGTTTAATCTACATTTATCTGATGACTACTGATGTTGAACATCTTTTTTGTAAAAGTGAATTTTTGATCACTTTATGAATTAATTTTAAAAATTTAGGTACAAAAATAAGTTTGTTTAGAATGAGAAAAGAAATCACACAAATTGCAAGTCTTACAGTTTTAGAAATAGTAAATCATTCTAGTGATTTGAACCATTTATCATTATGAAGTGACCCACTTTAATATAATGCTTTCTGTCTGAAAGTCTACTTGTCTACACCTATTTTCTTTTTCCATGGTATGTTTTTTCTCATTCTTTTACTTTCAACCTTTTGTTTTCAATATTATTCTTATAAACAGCCTATAATGGGTAAATTCTATGTGAAAAATCTTTGTCTTTTAACTGGAGCACTTAAGGTTTTAGAAAAGCAAGGAAGGAAATGAGTATTTGTAGAGCAACTAGGGCTGGGCTCAAAGCTGTACACCTATTTTATTTTTTAATTCTTACAACAATCCTGAAAGGAAGATACTGTCTATTCTGCAAGTGAGGAGCCTGATGTCCCATAACATGCCAAAGGTTCTATAGTGATGAATGACAAAGCTCCTGTTTTTTCTGACTCTCAAGCCCATATTCTTTCTGGCTGATCACACATAATTCTCTCCCTCTCAAGAAATCTTATACAATGAGAATTATCTGCCTAAAGTTAGACTTAAATCAATCATTCATTCTGTATGTAATTTAGGCATAATTACAGTATAATGTAAATCTATAATGACCACTTCCAGGAGAACACATAAGCTTAAGAAAATTTCAGTTTAACTCTCTCCTGCCATTTGGTCTCAACAAAGACCATAAGAGAAATGGTAATCTCCCAACAGAACACAATATGTGAAAAAGTTAAGACTTGGACTCTTGAGTCTAATGTTCCAACTCTAGGTACCTTCAGAGTAATGTCATACAGCTCTTGCCAAAGTACACAGTGAAATGTTTTAACAAGAGAGCAAGTGGAGGTTTAAAACTCAAGCAACTTGTAGAAGGGTATTTTAATTTTCTGTCATCCACAAGTGCCTGTAACTAATGCTGCTTATATGCAGTTGGCATATTTATGACTTGAGTTCCTTTCTTATATCCACTCTTCACTTTTTTTTCCTATGTATTAGCAGTGCTCAGACACATGTGTGAACTAACTGCAATTCAGTGGAAGCTGAAAAATTCAGTGGAAGCTGATATCAATAAAAGAATAATTTCCAAATAGCAGCGATTACTTCTGCCACATTCTTTGTGATGATATAAATCTAATTTAGGAAATTCTTCATTAGCATAGAAAAATTCTGCTTCCTCCTTAAAGGAATTGTTTTGGTTTTTATTGTTTTTTTAAATAAGGGAGTTTCTCAATAATATGACTCTAAACGGTAAATGATTATAGATTGTGAATTTAGTAGGATATAAATGAACTGACTGTAATAGCATTAACCATTGAGGTTTCAATGATTATCTAGGGAAAGCTCATTGCAGTTGTAGCTAATTTTGCACAAAGTGAATATACAAAAATATGTAAGAGGGGACTTCTGATTTTGGCAAACAGAAATAACTGATCTAACACAGGCTCTTCTCTTCAAAAACACATAGTAGTGCTAGATAAAATTTAACAAAAATAAGTAAATAAAATAAATAAATAGCTGAATGCATAAAAATTAATAGAGATCCTAGATTCCAGAAAATATAAGGGAACTCATAGTGAAAAATGTAAACAACTGCATTAATCCTGCAATATTCTGGGAAAAAGAAAACCCTAATATAGGTTCTGTAATCTAGGGGTCTAGGTTTTATTCCTTACCTAAAAGTAGAAGAACCAGTGACTTAAACCTGGAACGGAGGCCCTTCATAAAGCTAGGATGCATTTAGAGCAGCCTCCTTCATGCATGTGGAAATAAAAAAATCTCAGCACAGAAAAAGCAAGGAAGGTTGACTCTGAGTGGGGAAAAAAGTTCCATTAGAAAACAAAATTTTGGTTAAAAGAAATTTAGGACAAAGTGTAATCATTCAATATACATCTCATACAAGTTCTTAAATGAGTTAATAAAAAGAAATGAGGAAAATTAATATTTGAACAAATAATGATTGAGAATATCTCATAATTTTTTTTTTAGCTGCATGGCATGTGGGATCTTAGTTCCCACACCAGGGATCTAACCTGCACCCCCTGCATTGGGAGTGTGGAGTCTTAACCCCTGGACTGCCAGGAAAGTCCTGAGAATATTTCATAATTGATGAGAAACAAAATCCTTATATTGACGAACCCTTATATCAGGACTGAACTAGGGCAAATACAAACAAATTCCCACATAAACATAGTATCATGAAAGGACAGAACACCAAATTCAAAGAATACATCATAGAAGCAATCAAAGAGAAAAACACATTAGTTAAAAAGGAATGACAATTAGATTTTTCAGCAGCAAGAATACAAGTCATAAAACAATGGAATGATATCCTCAATAAAATGAGATATTAAGATGCCTCTGTCAAAATTGCTGAATCAATCCAACACCAAATTATTAAGGATTATATTCTTATAATCATTTCAATAAATTCAAAATTTTATCTTTGAAAAGACTTAATAAAATAGATAAATCTTTGTCCAGATAGTAGTAGTAGGAGTAGTAATAGGTGTAGTAATAGTAGAAATCAAAGAAGAAAAAGTGGAAAGGGCACATGCTATAAACAATGATATGAACTAAAAAGCTATTAATGAAATATAATTAGAAATTGATGAATTTGAAAAATTAAGCAAGTTTTTAGAAAACTTATCAAAAATTTTTAGAAAAATTATCAAAATTTGCTCCAGAAAGAAACAGCAAAATCAAATGGGCCTCTAAATTATTAAATAAACTAAATCAGTAATCAGAAGTCCACACACAAAAAAGTTACCAGGCCATATGGTTGCAGAGGTAAATTTTAGAAAAAACTTTCAAATAACTGATAGTTGCTACTTCATACTTTGTACTGTTACAAAAAATATAACTGAAACAAAACAAAATGAAGAAAACCTCATTTTATGAACTTGCATACACTTGGTACTAAATCTGAAAAGTGTGAGAAAAAATACATAAGCCAATTTTATATATAAGACCATGCCTAATTCTAGTAAGTAAATAGCTATGTATAAAAAAAAATACATCACTCGTAATGATGAAGTTTTGAAGTCCCTTTAGAGTCAGTAACCAAAAATGATGGCTGCTTTGCTGCTTCTTCCAAAGTTGTAATGGTAATCCTATCTAGTGCAATAAAGAAAGGAACAAAAAAAAAAAAAAGAAGAAAGAGACAGGATATAAAATAATTGGAAAGGGAGAAATAAATGAATATTCACAGGTGAGATGAGGTTTTACATGAAAAAATTCCAAAAGAAAATTAGAATTCTCATGGAAATAATAAGGGAAATCATCAAGGTGGATAGCCAACAAATTAAAAGAAAAATTCAGATTTTCCATAAACTAATAATAACCAATAAGATAGATAGATAGATAGATGGATAGATAGATATCACTTCACAATAGCCTCAAAACTATGTTTTTTAAGAATTATCTATCAGTATAATACAAGATTTGATAAAGGCAATTATAAAATTTTATTTAAAAGCATAAAATGAGATCAAAATAAGTAAAGAGATATTCCATGCACATGGATAAAAAGATTCAATATTCTAAATATGTACATTTTTTCTAAATTAACCTATAAACTCAATGCTATTCCAGTCAAATTCCAATAAAGTTTTTGAAAAATTGTAAATTACATATTTACATGGAAAAGCAACAAACCTGGAAAAGCCAAATTCAATTTGAGGCAGGAAGGCAGAATTATTCTATCAGACTATCAGCTATCAAGATGACTTGCAAGGTTGAGTAATTAAAACTTTAAACCTGCGTGGTATGGTCAGGGCCCATAAAGACATGAGTGTAATGAAATAGAGAATACAGAAATAGAATCCACACAAACACATTTAGACTGAATGCTTTCCTCTTAAAATCACATAAAAAGCAAGAAATCTGCTCTTGCCACTTCTATTCAGCATTGCACTGACATCCTAGCCAGTGCCAACAATAAGGGGGAAAAAAGAAAAAAGGAAGGGGAGAAGCAAGGGAAGGAAAGAGGGGGAGGGAGGGAAGAAGGAAAGGGAGAAGATATTAAAGCCATCCATATTAGAGGAAAAAAGTATAAGTGTGTTTAATGAAATTAAGATTATTCTATATATAGAAAATATTAAGGACTTGTTTTAAGTATGTGAACTCATAAATGGGTTCAGCAAGATTGCAGGATACAAGACCAATATGTACATATTGTTTGTATTTCTATATACTAACAACGAACAATCTGAAAATGAAATTAGAAAACAATTTCACACAAAATAATATCAAAAAGAACAAAATGCTTAGGAATAAATTTAACAAAGGAAGTCAAAGACTTGCACACTGAAAACTATAAAACCGTTGAGAAAAAAATTAAAGATCTAAATAAATAAAAGGCATTTCATGTTCTTGGATTGGAAGACTCAATGTCACTAAGAAGAAAATTCTCTAAAGTGATCTGTAGATTCAACATAACCCCAATTAAAATCCCAGAAATAATTTTATAGGAATTGACTAAATGGCCCTAAAATTTATATGGGAATGCAATGGCCCTGAACAGCCATAACAATTACAAAAACTATGAACAAAGATGGAGGACTCATTCTACACAATTTCAAAACTTACTATAAAGCTGTAGTTATTAAGATAGTGTGGTTTTGCATAAAGATAAACATCTAGATCAATGGAACAGAACTGAGAATACAAAAATTAACCCTCACACTTACAATCAATTGATGTTCAACAGAAGCACCATGGCAATTCTACAGGGCAAATTCCTTTGGGATGATTGGATATTTATATGAAATGGAACGAATTTAGAACCTTATCTCACATCTTACACAACCTTAACTCAAAATAAATCATAGATCTACATGTAAGAGGTAAAACTATACAGCTTCTAATAGAAAACACAGGAGAACATTATGGGTTAGGCAAAGAGTTCTTAGGTAGGAAAGTGACAGCAAAATCATAAAAAGAAAATGTGTATATTGGACTTAATCAAATTTTAAACTTTTTATGCTTCAAAAAATACCATTAAAAAGAAAATATTTTTTAAAAGGAAACGATAAACTACCCACAGCACACAAATATTTGTAGATCATACATTGATAAAGGGCTTTTGTCTAGACTATTAGAGAACTCAATAATATGAAAACACATAGCAATTCAAAATGGCCAAAGACATGAGTAGATGTTTTACTAAAGAAGATAAAGAAGCTAAGTGGCTAATAAGCACATGAATATATGCTCAATATCATGAGTCATTAGGTAAATGCAAATTGAAACTACAATATGATAATACTTCACATCCACTAGAATATCTATAATCAGAAAGACAGGTAGCATCAACTGTTGGTGAGAAGGTGGAGAAAATGGAACTTTCATATATTACTAATGAGAATATAAATATGGCCTTGCTGAATTAGTTTGGTAGGACTGCCATAAAAATATACCATAGACGAGACGTTTAAGCAACAGAAATTTATTTTCTCACAGTTCTGAAGGCTGGGAGACCAAGATCAAGGTGTGGCAGGTTTGGTTTCTTCCGATGCCTCTCACCTTGACTTGCAACTTGCTGCATTCTTGTTGTGTCCTCACATGGCCTTTCCTCTGTGCACATGCATCCTTGGTGTTTCTTCCTCTTCTTATAAGGACACCAATCATATGAGATTAGAGCCCCATCCTTATCACCTCATTTAACTACATTTACTTCTTTAAAAGCCCAGTCTCCACATATTATCAGTTATAAATTTGGAGGGAACACAATTCAGTTCTCAATATTTACCATACAATCTAGCAATTCGACTCCTACTTATCTACTGAAAAGAAATGAAAATACATGTTTACACAAAGACTTCTATGTGAATGTTTATAGCAGTGTCTCTCATAACTGCCATACCATAAACATGAAACAATTCTAATATCCATGAACTGGTGAAAGGATAAACAACATGCAGTCTATCCATTCAAAGGAATAATGCTTAACAATAAAACAGTTACAAAGTGCTGACCCTGCCACAACATAGCTGGACCTCTAAAACATTATGCTAAGTTAAAGCAGCCACTGTTTTGCAATAACTTAAAGTGAAGTATACCTTATAAAAATATTGAATCACGGGCTTCCCTGGTGGCGCAGTGGTTGAGAGTCCGCCTGCCGATGCAGGGGAACACGGGTTTGTGCCCCGGTCTGGGAAGATCCCACATGCCGCGGAGCAGCTGGGCACGTGAGCCATGGCCGCTGAGCCTGCGCGTCCGGAGCCTGTGCTCCGCAACGGGAGAGGCCACAACAGTGATAGGCCTGCGTACCGCAAAAAAATATATATATATATTGAATCACTATGTTGTACACCTGAAACTAACACAATATTGTAAATCAACTATACTTCAATTTTTTAAAAAAGCAGCCAGACACCAAAGACTACATTTTGTGTGATTACACTTACATGAAATATCCAGAAAAGGTAGAGCTATAGAGAAAAAAAATCAAACCAACTGTTG
Source organism: Lagenorhynchus albirostris (assembly GCF_949774975.1). Taxonomy (NCBI): domain Eukaryota; kingdom Metazoa; phylum Chordata; class Mammalia; order Artiodactyla; family Delphinidae; genus Lagenorhynchus; species Lagenorhynchus albirostris. The sequence goes on from NC_083103.1 coordinate 33,886,396, forward strand.
CCTGAGGCTAGGTGTGGAGCTGGGGATTAAACTGCAAAGGTACACAAAGGAACTTTTGGGAATGACAAAGATGTTCCAACACTGGATGGATTATGGCGATGGTTGCACAATTCTATAAATGTACTGACAGCCATTTAATTGTATACTTACAATGAGTAAATTTTATGTTATGTAAATTATACCTCAGTAAAGCTGTAGGGAAAAATTTAAGGAAAGAAATAGTGTAGGAATTCATGATAGAGTTGGCTCATGAATCTTAACACTTTCTCCTTCCTCATTCCTTTTTGGAAATGACATGTTTATTTTACAAGTATTTAGTCATTTAAAAAGTACTTTGAAATGGGTTAGTGACCATGAGACCTTGGTTTTCAGGACAAGTCAAACATAGTCAGAGGTGACTTTCTATTATTTTGTTAATAGAAACATTTGTTATTTGGAATCATTTTTCAGCACTAGTTTTGATTCAAGATCACAAAACTAATTTCTTTCAAAACTTTAAAAGGATATTGTTAAGCATTATTCCCCTTCTGCCCCCAACGGCCAATTAGAAGCTAAATATAACACACAGTTCTCATTTTCATTAAAGATCAAGGCTACACTAAAAATCATACTACAGGTAAGATGTCAATTAGTTGTAAATTGCATTCATTTATGAATTTTTCTTTCAGACATTTTCCCTATGGGAAAAACAATAAACAATGGGTTTTTCTTTGTTTTTTGACTGATATTCTCATTTCAATTAGAATTTTTCAAGCAATGGTGGAAATGTTAATGACAGTATGATGCTTTCTCAAAGCTCAAAGTCTTCACGATCTTTTTGGACCTGGCCCCACTTCCCAAGCCGAAAGTCATTTCCAGCTTTATGCTAGGAACATTTAATTATAATTGTTGATTTTTACTGTGCCAAATAAATTTCATATAATTTGGATATACTCTTGCATCTAAAGCCAGTTGGTGTCTTAGGCCAAACCCTGAGCTGAATTAACTTACCATGAACTCTGTGACCCCAGAGTTCTATCAAACCATAACACCAGTGCCCAGTTTGCAAAATCAAAGTAAGGCATGCAGAAAGAGTGCATTTCCGTGTCAGCTAATGAGGCATTATTTTCTAAAGTAAAAACCTCCTAGCAGACAGACATTTTAAAATAATTTCATTGTTATATTGTATGTTTTAAAGTTCAAATTATAATTGCCATGGGACAACCAGAGGAATCAGAACTTTTTCTTTTTTAATGTCTCTAAATTGCATGGAAAAAATTCAGATTCCAAGTAATAGAGAAAGTTTAAAAAAAAACTAGATATGAAGTTGTTTAGTAAAACTTAAATAGACTGAACTTAGACCTAGATTGATCTGGGTTTAGTTTCAGTGTTGCTTTTCATCAACTATGTCACCTTAAGTAAATCATTTCAATCTGTAATCTTAGTTTCTTCATTGGTAGAAGGATGTAAGAATGCTAACTTTCCAGGATTTTTCTGAGGACTGAATAAGATATCGTAGGGAGTTCTTAAACTGAGGTATTTGAACTACCTTCAGACTGATTGTGAAATCCTTAAAAACTACAGGAGAATCTTCATATATAGGGTGTTCCTAGTTTTCATCAGTTCTCAAAAGTTTGTGTGCTCAAAATTCCCTGAGATGGGACACATAGGTACTTGATAAATACAAGTTTGATGATAACTTTTGAGAATGTGTTTATGATATCAATAATCTCTTCCCTTTTCCTTTCTGGAACAAATATTTAGATTAAAATTGCACACAGAATGAGATTCCATTCTGAAGCCTCTTTTATACCACTTGTGTAGATGTATTTAACAGACAATGAGAGGCAGTACAACTTGGTGGTCAAAAACGTGACCTGAGGACCCTTGACTGGGCTCCCCAGATTACTTTGTCTGACCTTGGACAAGTCAGCTAACTCATGTGCTCCAGTTTCCTCATCTGTAAAATAAGGACAATAATAATAGCCACCTCATAGGTTATTCTGAGCAGGAATGTGAAAAGTGTTCAGGCCAGTGGCTATCTCATGGTAAGCAAAGAGAATAGAGAAATATTTGGGTTGGCCAAAAAGTGCTTTCAGGTTTTAAGTAAAAGACACATTTTTCATTTTCACCAAGAACTTTATTGAACAATGTATTCACACTTTTGTTCCATTAACTTCTGCCAGTTTTCAGGCAACTTCATAATTCCATCTTCCCAAAACTTTTTATCTTTTTGAGCAAAGAACTGTTCCAGGTGCCTTTTACAGTCTTCCAAGGAATTGAATTTTTTTCCATTAAGAGAATTTTGAAAAGACCTAAATAAGTGGAAACCTGAAGGTGCAATGTCTGGTGAATACGGAGGATTAATCAGAACTTCCCAGCCAAGCTGTAACAGTTTTTGCCTGGTCATCAAAGAAACACGCGCTCTTGCGTTATCCTGATGGAAGATTATGCGTTTTCTGTTGACTAATTCCGGACACTTTTCATGAAGTGCTGCTTTCAGTTGGTCTAATTGGGAGCGGTACTTGCTGGAATTGTTTGGTTTTCTGGAAGGAGCTCAGAATAGATGACTCCCTTCCAATCCCACGATATACACAACATCACCTTTGGATGAAGACCAGCCTTTGGTGTGGTTGGTGGTGGTTCATTTCCCTTGCCCCACGATCTCTTCCATTCCACATTATTGTACAGTAGCCACTTTTCATCGCCTGTCAAAATTTGTTTTAAAAACAGAACGTTCTCATTACATTTCAGTAAAGAATTGCATGTGGCAATACAGTCAAAAAGGTTTATTTCGCTTAATTGAAGTAGAACCCAGACATCAAAGTGATTAACGTAACCAAGCTTGTGCAAATGATTTTCAACGCTTGATTTGTATATTTTGAGTACATTGGCTATCTCCCTCCTGGTATAATGTTGATTGTTCTCAATTAATGTCTCGATTTGATCGCTACCAACTTCAACTGGCCTACCCAACCGTGGAGTATCGTCCAGCAAGAAATCTCCAGCATGAAACTTCACAAACCATTTTTGACACATTTGATTAGTCACAGCACCTTCTCCCTGCACTGCACAAATCTTTGCTTTTTGGTTGCATTTTTACCTTTCTTGAAATAATAAAGCATAATATGCTGAAAATGTTGCTTTTTTTCTTCCATCTTCAATATTAAAATGGCTACACAAAAATTTACCAATTTTGATGTCTTTTTTTAAATGCATGTTGATATGACAGCTGTCACATACAATCTAACAAAATTGTTTCAAATGAAGTTAAAGACAACTAAGTGCCACTAGAGCCATCTTAGGGAAAAACAAACCTTTTGGCCATCCCAGTAAATGATCTGAGCCTTGCCCTCATGGAACTCAGTAGAACAGAGACTGTTTAAATGATTTAGCCCAGGGGGTCCCCAAATCCCATTGTCATTTGCTTTGTTGCCCACTGTTCTTTTGCTACAGTTGATGTTGACTAGATGTAGAAATATGAGATATCTTAACTGAAAAGTATCTTTTTATTTGCCTAAAAGATAATGCTATATCCTCTATATAAGCAGCTTCTACTCCTATACCCTTTTATTGGCTCACAAACTTTTGTATAATCTTATTAATCTTTGAGCATATCACCAGTTATTAGAATAATTTCATACAGAATCAACTTTATTTAGGTGAAAATAATAACAATAATAATTATTATTAACATTTATGTAATGATTACCATGTGTCAGACTTGTGCTAGAAAATTTATATCCATGAATTTGCTTAATCCTTGGGACAGTTTTTAAGATAGACATTGTTATCCCCACTTTACAGATGAAGAAACTAAGGTAAACTAGGTTAAGTTGCTTTCTCATAGAGCAGGGATTACTTACTGGGCCTGAGGTTCATATTCTAGTTGATCTCTTAATTTGCAGTTTTATTTTAGGTTTTATAATTTAAGGGATACCTTACAAAGGCTATTCACAGAATACTTCCTTTGAAAATTCCACCATTTTTTAAATGCCACTATGTCAGTTAAAAGTAACATATTAAATCACTAGCAAGATGTATTAGTCATGTTCTTCAGAGAAGCAGAATTAATATGTATGTATACAGTAGTCCCCCCCTTACTGGTGAGGGATACTTTCTAAGACCTTCAGTGGATGCCAGAAGCCTCAGATAGTACCAAACCCTCTATATACTATGTATTTTCCTATATATATATATATACATCTGATAAATTTTAATTTATTAATTAGACACAGTAACAACTAATAGAACTATAATAAAATAGAAGAATTATAACAATATACTCTTGTAAAAATTTAATGCCTTTTCCATCTTAACTAAGCACTTATCACACACTGTAGCCATAATTTTTGCAGTATGAGGTACGACAGCAAAACTACCATGAATTTTCTTTTCCTTCACAATCTCACGGATAGAAGATTTGTTCCACCCTCAGCATACATATTTTTTTCTTTCCTTATTAAGTCAAGAATGTTCACTTATTCACTTAAAGGAAACACTTCTCTTTGGCATATTGGAATTGCCAACACCACTACTCTTGTGCTTTGGGGCCATTATGAAGTAAATAAGGGTTACTTAAACACAAGCACTAGGATACTCTGACTGTCGATCTGATAACTGAGACGGCTACTAAGTGACTAATGAAGGGAAGGTGTTGGACAAAGGGACGACTCAACTCCAGGGCATGACGGAGTGGGACATCGTGAGATTTCATCTCGTTACTTACAACAAGGTGCAATTTAAAACTGAGTTGTCTATTACTAGAGTTTACCATTTATCATTTTCAGATCAAGGTTGACCATGGGTAAGTGAAACCACAGAGAGCAAAATCGCAGATAAGGGGAGACTACTGTACATATATATATGTGTGTGTGTTTATAAAGGTATATCTATAATATATACATATAATATATGCATATACATATATGTATATATAAAGAGATTTATTATAAGAAATAAGATCATGCGATTATGGAGGCTGACAAGCCCCACAGTCTGTCATTTGCAAGCTGGAGACCCAGGAGAGCCAGGGGCAATGGTCAAGTCTGAAGGCCTGAGAACCAGGAGAGCCAGTGGTGCAAGTTCCAATCTGAGTGCAGAAGACTAATGTCTCAACTTGAAACAGCCAGGTAGAGAGAGAGAGGTCACTCTCATTCTTCCCTTTTGTTCCATTCCAGCCACCTAAGGATTGGATCGGGCCCACCCACACTGGTAAGGGCAATTTGCTTTAGGTCTACTGATTCAAATGTTATTCTCATCCACAAACACCCTCACAGACACACCCAGAATATGTTTGACCAAATATCTGGACACTTGATGGCCCAGTCAAACAGACACATAAAATTAACCATCACAACAGATATTCACCCACAGTGAAATAACTGTACCTAGAGGTAAAGTACATATTCTTTTTTTTTAAATTGAAGTATAGTTGATTTACTATGTTGTGTTAATTTCTACTGTACAGCAAAGTGATTCAGTTATACATATACATATACACTTTTTATATTCTTTTCCATTATGGTTTATCATAGCATATTGAATATAGTTTTCTATGCTATACAGTAGGATCTTATTTTTTATCCATTCTATACATAATAGCTTACATCTATACATATACATAAAGTACATATTCTTAACATAATTTGTAATTTAGTAGTTATTAGTGAAATATTTTATTTCCGAAACTTTGCCTCACAGAACACATATTCCCTTTATTCAACTCTTCCATGTGGACTAAAGCTTGTTAATATCCAGTATTTTTACTTGTTTTTCCTATTGCATTCCCTCTTTTAATTTCCAATTCTTCTCCTTGTAGAGTTTCATTTAGGTCATTTTGGTCTAATAGGTTATTTGATCTGCTTTCTAAAGGTGCATTAATATTTACCTATGGTTTCTCAGAGTTCTTGCAAATTGTTGAGCCATTTTCTTAAAATTTTTAAACTATTGATTAATAGAGAAGACTTCAAAAGAGTACACAGCATTTACACTTTTATGCACTGAATTAATTTTAAAGTTAGTAATATGCTGTACAATTGTTAAACTTGTTTTCAATGAGATTAAGCAAACAAATACTCAGAAACCCAATTCTCACAGCAGTGACCATAAGCCTGTTAACCTTTATATGTCAAACTGTATGAAATTTCCAAGATTTGCCTGTTTGCATGTACAACAGTAAAAGTTTCATCTGCTTCAGACTAATAGATTTAGGACTTAATTTTCAGGGTCTTTGCTCTTTTGTATGAAGTATTTTTTTCAGGCTCTTTTCATGACTGACTCTTTCTTATCCTTGAGTTCTTAGCTCAAATTTGCAACTTACTGAGACTTTTCTAGACCATCTAATGTAAAAGTACCAAGCCTCACTCCCCAGTGAAATTCAAACCATCCATTTACTTCTTTACACTTACTAGTATCTGAATGGCTAACTATTTACTTGTTAAAGCCTGCCCTCTGTAAAATTAAAGCATTTAGTTGTCGTACAATACACACTGAATAAATAAATGAGCTAATGGATTAATTCTTATAATTTTGTTGCCTGAAAAGATCACATGAAAACTTTTTGTGATACATTCTAAATATTTTATTGCCTCAAATGAGTTTTTAAAACTTTTCTCTTATTATAGGAGGGAATAAAAAAGTGGAAAACCCCCAGGTCCCCAAGATAAAGAGGCACGTAGGGGCAGAGTTACGGTGAGGGTTTTCAGAGAGATGGGGGGAATGGATAACAGAGGCTAATGCCACTGGGAGATAATTCTCCATGGGCTGCTCTTATTTTTCCACTGTTTGCAAGCAAAGGCAATGGCTGCCCTAGTTCCATATTTTCTTTTCAAGTATGTTTGTATAGCAAATGGCCTTGGAAAATAGAGATAGTGTATCCACTCAGGGCAACAGGAAAGTTTGATAACTGTCCGGGACACTAAGGGTGATGTCTTCTTCCTGGGCAAAGGTCACAGAAAATCCATATGCTGAGTCATAGTATCTGGATAAAAAATCTGGTTCTGCCACATATTAGCGAGACATTTTACCCCCTCTGAGTTTCAGATTTCTGATTTTGTAAAACCATTTTAACAAAATGTGCCTGAAGAACCGTCCTGAGGAGTAAACAAGATGACATAATGACTTGTACCACGACGAGGCACACCTTAGGTGCTCACCCCCATCTATTTCTTTACTTCACCTTCCTTCTTCTCTGCATTCCATCCTGCAGTCCTCAAGCTGTCTTTAGAAAATCAAAATTCACAGACCTCCTTGGAAGACCTCAACCTACCTCCAGGGGTAAAGAAACTGGTATTCATGGAACTCATACAAATACAATGATCCTAAAAATTTCTGGACAAAAAACAAATAAACGTAAACCAAAGTAGAGATTATAGAAGCCAAAACAGCTGTAATCAAACTCCTCTATCACAAGGTTTGTCCCCCAATATCTTCTCTGCCTTATCAACTGTACATAGAGTACTCACCTACTGGGTGTATTGAAAGAGAAGAGGATGTGTTAGTAGATGTGTCAGTGTGAAATGGTTTCAGCTGCAAATAAAAATGCAAAAAACCATGGCTTTAAAAAAGAGGATTTATTTGGCTCATGCAAAAGGAAGCCCAAGGCCATGTAGTTTCAATGTAATGATGCCATCAAAGATCTTTCTAATCTGCTATCCTTAACATGAAAGCTTTCAGCCTCAAACTTGTCTCTTCTCTCTAAAATCAGATGAACTATGTGAACCACACCGATTTAACTTTGGTAATTTGAACTCTCCCTTCAAATTTCTTTCAAATTTCCTTAATGACACTTATCTACCAAATATCTCATGTTCTGTTGGAATTCTACCCAGTTGGGTAACATTTCAGTCACAGAACACTGAATACTGCCACCTATCTTGTGCAGATTTTTCTCTATCAGAAGGGCCTACGTATCTCCGGGGTGACGTTTCCCCGACCTCACTACTGGGCAAGAATCAGGCATGCAGCTCTTTCCTGTTCACTTGCCCTTCCTGGTAGAATGCTCATTACATTATTTTACTCTACTGACTAATATGTTTATTATGTTGAAATTCAACAAATTTTTGCAACTGATCTCATCTTGGGTCACAACCCCTTTTCTTTCTCAGAGAATATGAAGAATAGTTTCCCCTGTTCAAGAACAACAGTTACCTAACGAAAGGAATAACACGTGATCCCATCCCCCTTTGGCACAGACACCATTAGGTGGGAACATATGACACCCAAAATCTGGGTCCACTGGAGGGGAGTGGATAAGAGGAAAAGCACAGGGAGAGCATTCCCCTCAGCCTCAGAATTAGGCAACTGCTTATACATCAAAAGTATAATGCTTTTTTTAGAAAACGAGAATGTTCTGCCTAAGCAGTCAGGCTAGCTGCACCACCTTCACCCAGAATCAGAAATCTAAGTCTTTCTATCTTTCTGTGCCACCATTGTAACTCATTTCTCTTGCTTCATAGTTACAATCTGGACATCGTTTAGGGGGATTGAAAAGGAGTTTCCTTACCAGAAATCCCCAGCCGATTCCTCCTATATCTCTTGGTAAGAACACTGTCATATGGGCACCACTAGTTACAAGATAATCTGGGGAATAGAATATTTAGTAGCAAAATTTGACTTCTGTTAATAATGAAGGAGAGGATGGATATTGGGTCGATAACTAGCAACATTTGCCATGTGTTAAACTGGGAAGTGGAGACTATGCTAGCTTTTATAAATTATTAGCTATGATCACATTTTGATTTTTTTTTTTTTTACTGAAGCCAGTGAATAGATCTCAAGTACCACTCAAGTTTTAAAACTGAGATGAAAGTCCCATATTTCTTCTGTTATACTCTGATCAGTTCCTTCATACCCCAAACTCCTCCACTTCTCACCACTGGGTCCCTTGCCATTATATCCAAGTCTTCAGTCAAAACCCACTGAAATCCATAGCAGTCAAAGGGTTAAAACCAGAGTTCCTAGAAAATTCACCTGTAGGTGATTAGCTAAAGTAATCTGCAAAAGTAAGATATTTCACTGCCTGCCACATAATGTTTCTCCAGCCCCAGCCCCTGTAAAAATAAAATATCTTTAATGGAAGCCAACTCATTACCCCATAAAATTACTACAACACATGTGCTTGAAAATGTAAGACAGATATTCTTAACTTGGCATTCCACAGTGAACCACAGAAATGTTCTCCAAGAAATGATTTCATTTTATTCGTTTTATATTTAAAGTCACATTTTTGGCAGGCAAGCCCAAAAACAAAATTTTGAGAGCAAACTGGCCTATGGGATAGAACTCAGACTTTTGGTTTTTCTCCTCATTTGTTTGAATAGTTTACCTGTCCTGGGTACCTGATAAAATGATCTGGGAGCCTGGCACTGTGCTTTCTAGATATAGATCTCTTCTTCCCAGGTTTTCTCCAACCCACCATATTCAATATAGTTCATTAGTTTAGCGCACATAGGTGGGGTTATAAAACAGTCTGGATCTGAATTGCTACTCTGGTGCTTAATGGTAGTATGATTTTGGACAAATTACTTAACCTCCCTTTGCCTCAGTTTACTCATAAGTATCATAATAACATCTACCTTATAAAAGCTGATATGAGGATTGAATGAGTTAACGTACTAAACTTCTTAGAATAGTGCATAGCATGTAGTATTATATAAGTAGTAGCTCTTATTATTATCATCCTGCTGGATAACAGGACATGACCCAAATTAGCCAACAAAATGACCCCCCAAAATAAGCCTTTCAAAACCAGAATAAAAGTATTTTGTAGAAATATGTGTGAAGGGGACAGATATTGGTAGAATAAGGGACTCGGGAAGCTGGGTGATCATGGAAAGTTGCCTGGGATTCAAATTCTCTATTTCCTCTGGATGCATAGGGATTATAAAATTTTAGACAATAGAAGAACCTCAGAATTTATCTCATACAGTTATTTCATTCTACAAAGGAAAAACAGATATGTGAGTTAGTCCAAGGTTACTTAAATAATTAGTGAAGAGCTGGAATTGTAAGCCAAGTTTCCTGAGCTCTGATGCAGTGATCTTTTTTTTACTACATCAAGGCAAGAAAATTTCTTCATTCCCTCCCAAGTGACAATGGGAAGAAGAGAAGAGTAATCTGACATAGATTATGAATCCCAGAGATATCTGCTTACAAAGAGGCCCATTCCAACTCAGCAATATTTACTTAACACAACATCTTGAAATCTTAGAAGTCTTTGGCATTGGATCTCTGTAGCTGTTTATTCAGCTGATTCTCTATCTCCATTTCTTACAGTGAAATATGAAACTTTTTTTTTTAATGGTGTTTTGGCAGGTTGAAATCTTCAATATAGGCCAAAAAATGTCAGTTAGGTTTTCCCTTTTGGAGGCCCAATTGACAATCTTATCTTCTTCTTGTTCCCTTCTATGCTCCAGGAGTGCAGATACTGACTTCAGAATAATGACCAGCAAGCACCATGATATACATTTGTATAGCATTTTCATTTCCCAAAGTGCCTGCATTATCTCACTTAGGCTTCCCAACAATGCTTCATCCTCAGCAGCAGCAGCAACCCCCCATTCACTGATGAGGAAATCAAGTCTTAGAAGGAATTCAGTGACTCTCTCCCAAGGTCATATAATGAGCAAAGGAGAAGCCTGATTAAAAAACAAACAAACAGCAACAACAACAAAACAGGTTTTCTGAGTCATTCCCTCTTTCATTCAATTATTCTACCAAATATTAATGTGTGCTTTCCATGTGTACTGAGGGTACAGTGGTAAAAAAAGTCACTCAAGGTCCTTGCTTTTTAAAAATTTTTATTTTATTAAGTTTTTTTGGTTTTTTAAAATAATCTTATACAATTTTTAAAGGTTACATTCCATTTACAGTTATTACTGTAATATTGGCTATATTCCCTGTGTTGTACAATATATCCTTAAGCCTATATTACACCCAATAGTTTCTACCTCCCACTCCCCCATCCCTATATTGCCCCTTCCCCTCTCCCCACTGGTAACCACTAGTTTTTGTTTTCTATATCTGTGAGTCTGCTTCTGTTTTTGTTATATTCACTAGTTTGTTGTATTTTTTAGATTCCATATATAAGTGATATATTTCAGTATTTGTCTTCTTTTGTCTGACTTATTTCACTTAGCATAATGCCCTCCAAGTCCATCATCTTGCTGCAAATGGCAAAATTTCATTCTTTTTTATGGCTGGGTAGTATTCCACTGTATATATACCACATCTTCTTTATCCATTCATCTCTTGGTGGATAAGGTCTTTGCTTTTAGGAAGCTTACCTTACATCTAGTTCAAGTTCCATTCTAACACATAGTAAAACTGTTATTCATTGCCATCAATGAGCTTATAAACTAGTCAAAAAAGCAAAGCATATCAAGTATGAAGAAATAGGAATATCTGTAAGATAAATTAATATAAAACAACTTGTAAATGTGCTAAATTGAATAAAGTTATGACCAGATCATCAGAATTGTGGCAATAACTGAAAAAGACTGCCTGGAGAAAGTCAGCTTCACTGTTTCCCAGTCACTAACACTGCCTAGCCCTACCACACCAGACCACTTTCATTTCTTGGCACATTCCATGCAGTTTTATCCTGCCTTGCTACTATTCCTATTCCCTTTACTCCTTCCCCACTATCTCTTTTTAAATAACTGATCTACTTTTCATTTTATTCATTCTTCAAGACCCATTTCAAAAGTTCCCAAGACTGATAAAAATAGCTACTGTTTTGGAACATTCACCCAGTAACCAGGGCCTTTTGAGAATGTAAGACAAAATAGGGAATAAAAAGAGAAAGTCAGTTTATAATAACTTGGCAAAATTTTTCATCCCCATGAAGTCAACAGATTCTCTGAGAGTGATGTAATGTCTTATGTTCAGTCACTAATTCATCAAAATTTTACTGAGCAACAAATATTCTATTTTTCTAAATAAAGACAGATCATTCAATAATACAAGGGCCATCCTTTTGCGAAGCTTTAGTTATGGGAGAAAGACAATAATAATTATTATTGTATTTATATGTGTATATATATATATATAGCAACAAAAATGGTTGGGCACCGGGGAATATGCATCCTTGTTAGTGTTATAAATACCCATGAGCAAGGATATGGGCAGAAAAGCTGTGGTTTTAAAGAATTAATGAAAGACAAAGGGAAAGGGAAAAGAGAAAATCAATATCCAAAAATCCAAATTTCTGAGCATACAAACAATTCTGCAAGGTAATTTTAAAATATCTAGACCTGAATGGAGAATGAGATAGAGCTTATCGTCATAGTTTGTTTAATAGCATGAAGTTGCCTCTAGATCCTTAGCATATTGTAAAAATATTTGTTCCCTACTTTATATCATCAGTATAACACTTACTTGTACTTACTTTTTTTCACAACTAGTATTTCAAACTTATCTTCCCCAAGATTGTGAGTTCCTGGAGGAGTGAGACGAGTTTTAAATCTGGTTTTTATTTCCTCATCACCTGACACCTCTACCAATATAAAGGTATCAGTACATTTTTGATAATTTAATGGTTCCTTAATTCAACACTGACAGAGATGCTGAGATTTCATTTTTAAATAGTTATACAGAATGCATACTATGTGAGCTCATTCCAGCAACTTGTGACAAAATTTTATATAAAGGAAGGATTCTCTTCTGGTTCATGAAAAATTGAAATTTGCTACCCATCTTAGAAATTTGACTGCTGTCTGAGTTTCTGAACCAATAGGTCCTTCATTTATTTCACTGGAACAACTGCTCTAAATTGCAAACATTTGTCTTAAAAATACCCTCTTCCACATTATTCTTCAAATATTAGTTTTTAAAAAGAATCCATTCCTGGGACCCAAAATTTTACTTTGATGTCCTTCCTATGTGTTTCCTGAGCAACCTGGTTTAAAGACTCAGTTTAAGTGGCTCAGTTTTATAGTCTTATTCTGGTAGATACACGATATATGTTAGGTTAACTAACAAAAAAATTGGTGACGTCCAACTCTGTTCCCACCTCCAAGCTCTTACCAGGAAGTAAATCAATAAAATAATGTGCGCTATATATCTTTGATACAATAAGTAAATAGATATGCATGTTGTTGACATGTGTAAAGTAGCACACATTGTGCTAAGAGCATTTGTACATATTATTTCATTTCATTTCATCCTCAAGACCCTTCCCTCCAAATCCAGTGATCCTTCCTCCATTTCACCATGTCCATTTCAAGCCAGAGGCAATGAAAACTGAAACCCAAAATGATATATCCGAAGGGTTCTGGGAATAAATTTTTTTTTAAACTATTTGCTTACGTTTATATACTCTACTCATTGAGTCTAAGAATTCCTTGAGAACAAGGGAGGTTATTTATTTATCTCTTTAGTCTCCTACCATCATGTCTGGTGCATGCTGAGTACCCAATAAAAGACCAATTGAGCTTAAGGCAGAAAGATCATTTCTTTAGGGAAGATTTTCAACATCAAGGCTACATATATAAGAAAAAGTCGTTTATATTCCAGCTAAATAAAAACTTTGCTTGCTCTGCTATTTCTCTCCCTCAACTCTTTTCTTAACTAAGACTTTACTGAAAAAAATAAATCATTAATTAAAATCGGGTTCTCTTTCAGACTCTAATATTTTACTTTCTCTTTTTTCTTCAGCAATATCTCTAAAGTCAGCTGTATTTTTATATTCAAAATGGAATATATTACCATGTTTATCCTGCTATGTGTTGGACATTTTAACAAGCAAACTTGATTCATTATCAAGTTTTTAACAGAAAATGTTCTTGCAGCTGCTGGGTGATCTTGGGTGAATCAGGACCAGCTCCCACAGTTAATTTCTGAGGCTTTATACCTGTCAAAGAAATATTGCAAATGGCTTAATGTTTGGAAGAATATCAGTGTCTAGACTATCATTATCTGCCAGTAAGCAACCTTAGTCTCTCTCTTCAGTTCCAAATGAGGTAAAAATGAAGGATTCTGGATCTCTTTCATGCATCTGTTCTACATGTTCCCCATTTTCAGAGATAGAAATTACTAAATTATTGACGTCTCAGTTGGCTCTATAATTGATATATTTTAAAGTGGGTGTTCACCCTTATTGAAAATATCATTGTACCCTTACAAATTTAATACACTTTTAAAAATCGTTGGAAGTGCAGGTTTAGATTTTTGTCATTGTTGGGTTATTTGACATTTAATAGGGTAGAATGAAAAGATTTTTATATGTTTTAAGCAAACGAAGATATAATAGCTGTTGCCATTTTCCCTGATTCATTATGTAGTTGCTGTTATACAATGAGAAACGAATTCATCATCAAACATCTGTATTTCAATGTCAACAGCCAGTTCACGAGGAAACAGAAATGAATTTATGATTCATTTGGAACTGCAGGTTTGGATCTCATGTTGAATCAATCTCTAGAATTCCTTCCGAAATTTGAACCAATTATTCTGAAAAAAATTTGTGATCTAAACGATGAAAATAGTACATTTTTGTTAGGGGTTTTTTTCTTTCACAAACTGTATTTTTATTTATTTATTTTTATGGTAGTCACACATAGTATTTATTAAACATTGTTCTATTTTTTCTTTTCTTAGATTATTGATTGATTGATTGATTGATTTTAGCATCTTTATTGGAGTATAATTGCTTTACAATGTTGTGTTAGTTTCTGCTTTATAACAAAGTGAATCAGCTATACATATACATATATCCCCATATTCCCTTCCTCTTGCATCTCCCTCCCACCCTCCCTACCCCACCCCTCTAGGTGGTCACAAAGCACTGAGCTGATCTCCCTGTGTTATGTGGCTGCTTCCCACTAGCTATCTATTTTACATTTGGTAGTGTATATATGTCCATGTCACTCTCTTACTTCCTTGGCTTCCTGAGGAATATAAAAGCAGCTAAAGTCACATCAATCTAGGTTGAGATTCTTGTTTTTCTTTTTATTAATTTTTATTGGAGTATGGCTGCTTTATAATGTTGTGTTAGCCTCCACTGCACAATGAATCAACCATACACATACAGATATCCCCTCCCTTTTGGATTTTCCTTCATTTAGGACACCACAGTACATTAGGTAGAGTTCCCTGTTCTATACAGTATGTCCCCATCAGTTGTCTATTTTATACATAGTATCAATAATGTATATGTATCAGTCCCAGTCTCCCAATTCCTGCCACCCCAACCCTTTCCTCCTTGGTATCCATACATTTGTTCTCTACTCTTGTGTCTCTGTTTCTGCTTTGCAAATAAGATCATCTATACCATTCTTCTAGATTCCACATATATGCATTATTATACAATATTTGCTTTTCTCTTTCTGACTTACTTCACTCTGTATAACACTCTCTAGGTCCATCCACATCTCTACAAATAACCGAATTTCATTCCTTTTTATAGCTGCATAATATTCCATTGTATATATGTAGCACATCTTCTTTATCCATTCCTCTGTTGATGGACATTTAGGTGTTTCCTTGTCCTGGCTATTGTAAACAGTGCTGCTATGAACACTGGGGTGCATGTGTCTTTTTGAATTATGGTTTTCTCTGGGTATGTGCCCAGTAGTGGGATTGTTGGGTATTATGGTAGTTCTATTTTTTGTTTTTTGAGGAACCTCCATACTGTTTCCATAGTGGCTGTATCAATTTACATTCCCACCAATGGTGTAGGAGGGTGCCCTTTTCTCCACCAGGTTGAGAGTCTTTAACCCTAAAGCCAGCCCAAAGGCCAGGACTGCACTGTTGAGTTATTCTCTTACAAGAAACTCTCTAGTTGAAGTGGCCATTTGTGTATTTCCTTCAAGCTTTTAATTTTTATTTTTTAAATAAAGCTGCCCAGAATTGTTTTCATTGTTGCTGTCAGACTTGATATCTGGCAAGCTACATTCTCTGCCTCCTTAAAACATCTCTGGGTCTCATCACAGTAAGTTACTTGGCTGCCTTTCAGTCCCTCAAGTTGGAATGCACATGTCACATGAGAACCCGAACAGGTATCAACAGACAAGGAAATCAAGGCCATACCAACCCTTCCACCATAGAATCGTGAGCTTTAAGGGCCTTTAAGGACCATCTAGCCCAATTTTTCATTGTACAGATGGAAAATTCTGAGGACCACGTTGATGCAAGCACTTCTGAAAGGTCACAGAGTCAATTAGCTAGTTAGAAACCATGTTTTCTAGCCCCCGGGTTTGTTGTTCCTAAATTAGTTTGTCCTCAGATATTCTCCTTGCCATTCTTGTGGTCTCCTGTGAAGAGCTGGCCTCTCCCAGGTTCCATCATCAGCTGGCTTCCACTGGTTTAGACCACTGGGAGGCACTGGTGGAAGATTGAAGGGTTGGAGAAAGGGAGAAGTAAAAATGGTCTTAACAACATCCATGAATGGTAAAGCCATAATATTTCATTTTCCATCCACAGCTATGATGATGAAAATCAAGATTTAACCTTTACATCAGGGATGGGTAACTTCACAGAATAGGTCACATAAATGAATAAAGCAGACCCAGTGGGCACCACAACAGCACTCAGCCCATCTAAAGGGACAGGGTACCACACAGTTCTAACAACTACTGTCCTGTGAAAAAGCTGGCTTATACTGCCAACAACTCTGTTTTTTTAAAAATTCAAATAAGATATCCAGAATCGTAGATGAAATTTTCTTATGTCTAAATGATAGAGAACATTTAATTATTTATTGTTCATACTCTACAGGCCAAACACAGCCTAGCTGTGGGAGGAACCTGGCAAACAGTTTGTGGTCCTGGTTTTAAGCATGAGAGCTCACCTGAGAAGGAAGCATGCATTTAAAGTCTCCACAGTGAAGTACCAGGTTAAAACAACTATGGGTATTTCCCCTCTGCCCCTGTCCTCCTCATCGAATGCTTGGGTATTTCCAATCATCATTTTATCTTGCTAAATAATCTCAACACAGTTCCTGAAATATTCCACTTCACCAGGTGTATTTAGTCACAGACCAAGCATGATCCTGCAGAGTTTGTGGGAGTTAAAAGGGCAGCATTTGATAAAGAACATGAAACTGAGTGGCTAAAGGGCAAACAAATCCTGTTGTAAGTACATGGCATACCTTCGGTTATTATCTACAAATAAACCCTGGTAATGAGGTTTGGGGTTCCTCTTGGTTGCATGTTGATGATAAATTCTCTGAGGAACTGACTCCAACCCATTAAGCAAGCTTGCTCCTGCCACTGTGGCTGTTAATTTGACAGGACACTGTCACATTAAGTAGAACAAACATGTTTTCGCCCAGTCGGCCATCCAGAACCGACATGGCTGTTACTCTGACAACTGGATATTGATTGGAATCACTCACCCCTTCTGACCCTCCACTGGGAGGTGGAGACCAAGCTCAGGCTGATTGAGGATTTGCTTCTTGGGCACACGTGGGTAGCATGGTAAGGGTAGCCACAAATTTTAAGCCATTTAGTTCTTTGTCATGTTCATCCTTCAGACACTGTCTGGTTCTCATTTTCATCAGTGGGGCAATAGACTCTGAATAAATCATTGTGTTTATTAATTTTATGGACCTACACATCCATCTTGGAGGGCTGTTGTTTTTGCATTTACAGCTTTATAAATGCAAAACATCAAAGGCACAGAAAAGGATTCTATAAAAAAATCCCAAAAGAGACTCAGAAATGTAACATCTCTTGAATTTTGAAAGGGAGGAGGGGACTCTGGACTCTTTTTGTTGTTGTTGTTTTTAAATCTGTGTAATTGGGAGACATCCACTTAGTTTTCAAATGACCAACCCATTTGCCAGATATACTCCTTTCTTTTATTGAAGTATAGTCAATTTACAATATTGTGATAGTTTCAGGTGTACAGTGCAGTATTATATCCCATTACAGGTTATTACAAGTTATTGGGTAAAATTCCCTGGGCTATACAGTAAATCCTTGTTGCTTCTCTATTTTATGTATAGTAGTTTATGGGATTAACAGTTATCAGATATGCTCTTAAAGTCTTCCATAAATCAAACTCACTAAGACTAGATATTTAACCCGTTTTTAACTTTTGGTTATTTTAAACCTTCTTATTATGTGTACCTAAGATTTAGCAGAGCTGGCTTTTCACCCAGTAATTGATTTATCATAGATGAAATTTAATGTGTGCAATCACCAGGTTCTCATTTATCTGTGTCTCTATGTCAGCCTGAGCTTATTTCGTTCCCTGCTCTGGAACCCCTTGGTTGAAAAGGACCTTAAAGGGCATTTATTCAAATTGTTCACCAGTGTCTCTTGTCTGCTCTGGAACATTCCTAAATGGGAATCTGATATTTCCTTGAATACCTCCAGTGATGGAAAACTCATTATACAAGTTACCACCATAGAGAATTCTCTTAAAAAGGTATTCTTTTACATGGCAAAAAATATGTTGGCGCAAAGCTTCTACTCATTGGTCATAGATCCTCTGGTCATATAGTAGAGGTCAAATCCCTTTTCTGTTTGAAATTCATTACAATATTTGGAAATAGATATGGTGTTCTTCTTCTGTCTTCTCTAAGCTAAACTTATGCACTCTTTTAGCTATTTCTCCTAAAAGACGATTAGCTAATTGTGGTGTGAGGGCCACAGCTAGCCTACCATTTATTTATATAAATGAAATCTTCTTAGAACATGTGCATTAATTTATGTACTGTCTGTGGGGTCATTCATGCTACCATGGCAGAATTGGGTAGTTGTGATAGAGACCTTGTGGCCCAGAAAGCTGAAAGTATTTAATTATCTGGTCCTTTATGTATATAAAAAATTTTGCAGACTCCTGTCCTACACCATGGCATGTCAAGCCCCTCATCATCTTTATTTTTTCCTAGATGCCTTTCAGATTTTCACCATACAAGACTGAGACCTTCCAAAGCTTGAGACGCTTGTGTCACTTTTTCTGGATGCTCTATTGATGCTGACAAAAATCCACTACCTTACAAAAAGCCACCTTAAAGCACAAAAAAATCCTCAGTTGAACCAGTGAGATTAGCCCTATTTGTGGTAGAAAAATATAAGTTTTTGTGGGTTTTCTTCAAATCTATGTCTATTTTAATGTCATTGCTTCTTTAAAATATACTTTTGAGTACCTGGTCTTGCAGAGCATTGTTCTAGACATTGTATGAAATTCTAAATAAAACAGAGTCCTTCCCCAAAAGAGCTCATATGAGATTGCACAGAGAAAGTATTTATAAAAAACTTTATTTCTTTATCTCCCTTCACTAGATTATCTGCCGCACTAAGGCAGGCTGCTTTGTCCTACTATGTCTCCCCAGTGCCTATAGCAGTTCCTGGCACACAGTACATGCTCAGAAAATGTTGCTTGGATGAGGGAACAAATTAGAAGAGGAAGACAAAATATCAACATTTAACTAAGTATTAAATTATATGATAAAGACTATATGAAAAATAGGAACTCTGCGTAGAGATAGATCAACATGGTCTGGACATAGAGCTGGAGGGTAACTTTATCATGTAATCTAACTTCTCCTCTAAAAGTAGAAAACCTGTTTATAGTCTTCAGATTATATTTCTCACCTGCATCAGAATCTTCTAGTTCACTTATTAAAAACAAGAGATTCCTGATATCCACGACTGACCTACTGAATCAGAATCTCGCTGGATGCCAAGCCCAGAAATATGCATTTTCAGCAAGCAGTACAAGTGAATCTCTTGAACCCTCAAATTTGAAAACTACCACTCTCAACAAAAAGTGACACAGTATCTATGTAAATGCCTCTAGTGATGAAGAAATCACACCACCACAGGCCAGCTTTTAGCTTTGCTAGCTTTAGTCGTTGGGAAAAAAACAGCTATCAAGCTGCAACCTGCCTCCTATAATTTCCAATCATTGGTTCCAGGTACATCCTTTAAAGACGTATGGAGCAAATTGTATGTTTTCTCTTCCACACGACAGCCCTTCAAATGTGTGAAGATTCCTATAAATGTTTTTTCTTAAAGCTAACCATTTATTAGATGCTTTTATTTTTGTTTTCGTTGTTCGTTGGCAGGACTATCTGACGTCTATCAGTTACTCCAAGGTTTTCAATGTGTTGCCAGAGGAAACTGGCATCCAGAGCAGAGACGAAGTGGTTCAAGAATCCACAGATAAACCTCTCTTCCTTCTACTCCAAGCAAAACAGTCCACACTGCCCTTTTCCTCATTCACACCTGAAACCACAGTACGTGCCTCCCACTCTAGCCCTTGATGTTGAATCTCAACAGACTCACTGGATATTCTTGGCACTCTGCCGAGCAAGTTCCATATTTCTCATATTCCTATCTTAAAATGTGTCTCCTAGAACAGATTAGTGTAGTGGTCAAGCTGTAAGTCAGAATTAGACTTAACCACTGATTAGCTCTGCAACCTTGGGTGATTATTGTTTAACCTGTCTTAGCCTCCCTTTCTTTGTTCTATAAAAATAGAGCAGTAAAACCAGGAGTTGATATATACAAAGTATCTAACATAGTACCTGGTATATGGTGAGTTTTCAGTAAATGTTGACTGTTATTACTACTCTCCTGGTAGAATGAGAATGTTACTTTCTAGCAATTCTGTGTTTAGTTTTTTATACACAGAATTATATATATTCTTATATTCCTGTCTCCTCTTGCAGATGGTGAAACTCTCATGGCAGGGACCACATCTGACTTAGCTCTAGCTACAGCTCCTAAAGGGCCACGGGGGAGAGCTCAAATAATCCAATACTTCCTAAATAAGTTCTCAGTCTTTCCAGTACTTTGCATATTGCCAACCCTCTACTTTGTGCTTCTAAAATAGGCCAACCCTAATACACACAACACTGTGGGCAACCAATTTTAAAAAGCCACCATCACACAAGCCCAGTTCTTGGTAATGGTCTTAAATCCAGCTTCCTTGCCCTTGCCCTTGCTCTTATTCTGAGTCTATGTCCCTAACTTACACCTCATCCTCTAGTTTGGCCGTAAGGTTTTAGTTCTGCACTCACCTTGTGGACATAAGGACGAGGTTTGATCTCTCTCTCTCTGATTGTCTCTACTTCTGACCCCTGGGAGAATCTATCCTGCCTACCTTAGTTGCAGTCACTAGAGTGTAGAGCTGCACTTCCTACTGGACATCTGGCCAGCACTCCAGCCATGCAGGCCTTATCACCCCAAAGAAGAGCAAAGCAGGAGAATGAGAAAGATGCCATGGTACAGGGTTGGCTATACATCAGTCTGATCTGGCCTCATCATGTCATTTGGGTTTCAATTGTTGTGCTACCCAGATAGAGGGTGACAGTAACACGTCGCTGATATTTCATTGCATTATTAGTGATGAAGTGTCGATACAGCTGGTTCAACAAAACGTGGGGTTTATGTAGGTAAATTCCATAAAACTTCATCAGCATCAGCTCTAGAAGTCAGAAGGGATGATGAGGCTATCAGGTCTTAAAAGCAGACCACAGGTGCTGAGTTTGACCTCGTTTGTCTTTGTGGTGGGGGCCCAACACCCAATCAATCTTAAAACAGGAGTGTGATGCGGAAGAGGCTGGCGCAATTCAGCTGAGTGGGCAGGATGATGGAAAGTGACTCTGGCATTGCTGAGTTCAAATGGAATTAAGGATTCATGAGAGCGCTGCACAGGCAAGCAGGCAGAGAGCCCTGGGTGAATACCGAATGAGTCACAAGGGAGACCCGGCTAGGCTTCGAGTCCCAAATAAGCAAGGAATTGCTTTGCGATGATGCCAAACTATAAATATCCCCACCTCAAAAAAACAGGTTCTCCTTTTACAACATCAGGAATGAGCAAAGAAAACTACGAGGCCAAGTACATACGTTACAGACAGCTATAATGCTTTCCATAAATAATGCTGCCACTTTGAAGCCATTCCTGAAAGAATTTTGAATATATTTTGTTAAGCTATTATTTTAATGGTATTTTAATCATACTAAAAGTCATGGATAGAATTCAAACAAATCCAGTTTCTCTGGGCCACTTACCAGGTGGTAAAATTAAATGAGTTTTCTCTGGTCCTACTCTGAGTCCAGTTCTGGGATTTCTGATACTTCAGTCTCACATGTCGTAAATATGACAGTGTGTTTCAGGTTTGCCTGTGATGCTTATCCCTCTAGCCCCTTACACTGTTTTGAATTTCGTTCTTTCAACTGAGGACAGAAAGCAGGAGGATAGCAATTGTACTTTTGCCAGAATTTTCTTAAAAGCACTGAAAAGAATGTGTTCAGAATCCTAGGGTTTTGAATCTTTGACACTGCTGTGCTTGTCATGAGCAGCTCTTGCAGAATCCTTACTGCAGGACTTAACAAATTCGTTAAGATCTTGAGATCTTAACATCTAGGAAGATGTTAAGTGCTGGCTCTTCCAAGACCCATCCAATTCTGCAAGAGCAGGTGGGCCCGATTTTCAGCAACACAGCGCCCAAATAATTTGCCAAGATAGAGGAAGCTGAAATCCTGCTTCTAATCCAATCCTGTACTGTATTCATCATGTGCCTGGGAGGAAGTGGCATGCCTTAACATGGGAGTTATGTGTGTAAATGCTCTAAGTACATACAGAGACACATACATCCATAAACCTATTACTACAATGTAGTCTCCCCATTGCAGCTTTCAATATAATGTGTCAAACAAAGGGAAATAAACAAGACCTAATTTAGGGGATATAAATTATGCATGGAGGGGCCTGGATCAACATGGCTGTACTAGACTCTAATATTTGGAAGCTGATTAAACCAAAGCAGGTCAGAGCTTTGGACTACGTGACCAGAATTCCATTAAAGCAGACTCTGTACATTATCAGGGAAGAACTCATTTGCTTTCTCTGATCTTTTCCAGTTCCTGACTGTTCCCTCTGTGGTTGTTTGTCAACTCAAGGGAAGGAGGCAATGCTGCTGCCTACTTTGTGTTCCTATCTGTACAAACATCTACGTAAAAAAATTCCAGTACCTTACCAGACAAATGCAAATAAAATATTATCTATTTGATTAAGCACAGCAATATCACAGAACATTCATCTTTTATGAAAAAGAATCACTGGCTTTCCAGAATTTTCTGGGAGTTTTCATCCATTTTCATGGTAATGTAAAGGAAAGCTATGTTATATGAATCTAACACCTCTTTTCTTTGGATGTAATTTATACCATGTAGACTTCACAACTCCCTTTCAATACTTTACAACTGCACTGTAGGCTCCTCATCTGGAATTTTTATTACATAAATAAAACACTCTCTGATTTAAATTTAAGTATATATATTTTCTCTTCTCTAAAAAGAATTACAGCTTGGAATGCACAACGCTGACATGTTTTTATTCTTTCAATCTTCTCTCACAATGTCTGTACACTAGAACCAGGTTTTGGCCTTACTGAAGTCTATTTGTGAGTGTGACATGTATTAATGAAAAAAATTGTGGGTTTTTTTCCCTTGGAATAAAAGCACCTGAAAAATGGCTTGGAACCTAGGCAAGAAAACAATAGAAAAGTTAATATCTAAGAATGTGAATGGAACACCAAAGTAGCATCAAGGCCTTTAAAAAGTCTCTCCTTCAACATGGTGTTTATAGACTCAAGTCTATTTGACCACCATGTGACCTCAGTCCCTCCTCCCAGTTCTCCCTCCCTATTTTACCCCCTGCACTAACCTACCATTCTATACCTATATGGCAAGTCTCAATGTTTCAGAAGTCCTAGCCACAGCAATCAGAGAAGAAAAAGAAATAAAAGGAATCCAAATTGGAAAAGAATAAGTAAAACTGTCACTGTTTGCAGATGACATAATACTATACATAGAAAATTCTAAAGATGCTACCAGTAAACTACTAGAGCTCACCAATGAATTTGGAAAAGTTGCAGGATACAAAATTAATAAATAGAAATCTGTTGCATTTATAGACACTAACAATGAAAGATCAGAAAGAAATTTAGGAGACAATCCCATTTACCATTGCATTAAAAAGAATAAAATACCTAGGAATAAACCTACCTAAGAAGGCAAAAGACATGTACTCTGAAAACTATAAGACACTGATAAAAGAAATCAAAGATTACACAAACAGATGGAAAGATACACCATGTTCTTGGATTGGAAGAATAAATATTGTCAAAATTACTATACTACCCAAGGAAATCTACAGATTCAATGCAATCCCTATCAAATTACCAATGGTATTTTTAATAGAACAAGGACAAAAACTTTACAGTTTGTATGGAAACACAAAAGACCCCAAATAGCCAAAGCAATCCTAAGAAAGAAAAATGGTGCTGGAGGAATAAGGCTCCCTGACTTCAGACTATGCTACAAAGCTACAGTAATCAAGACAGTATGATAGTGGCACAAAAACAGAAATATAGATCAATGGAACAGGATAGAAAGCTCAGAATAAACCCACACACCTATGGTCAATTAATCTATGACAAAGGAGGCA
Source organism: Lagenorhynchus albirostris (assembly GCF_949774975.1). Classification (NCBI taxonomy): domain Eukaryota; kingdom Metazoa; phylum Chordata; class Mammalia; order Artiodactyla; family Delphinidae; genus Lagenorhynchus; species Lagenorhynchus albirostris. Next base: position 33,910,786 of record NC_083103.1, read on the forward strand.
AGAACATAAAATGGAAAAAAGACAGTCTCTTCAATAAGTGGTGCTGGGAAAACTGGAGAGCTACATATAAAACAATGAAATTAGAACATTCTCTAACAACATACACAAAAATAAACTCAAAATGGTTTAAAGGCCTAAATGTAAGACTGGATACTATAAAACTCTTAGAGGAAAACATAGGTTGAGCACTCTTTGACATAAATTGCCGCAATATCTTTTTGGATTCACCTCATAGAGTAATGAAAATAAAAACAAAAATAAACAAATGAGACTTAATGAAACTTAAAAGCTTTTGCACAGCAAAGGAAACCATAAACAAACTGAAAAGATAAGCCACAGAATGGGAGAAAATAACCATAAGCAATTAATCCCCAAAATATACAAACAGCTCATACAACTTAATATCACAAAAAACAAATAACCCAATCAAAAAGTGAGCAGAATATCTAAATAGACATTTCTCCAAAGAAGACATACAGATGACCAAACAGCACATGAAAAGATGCTCAACATTTCTAATTATTAGAGAAATGCAAATCAAAACTATAATGAGGTATCACCTCACGCCAGTAAGAATGGCCATCATTAAAAAGTCTACAAACAGTAAGTGCTGGAGAGGGTGTGGAAAAAAGGGAACCCTCCTACACTGTTGGTGGGAATATAAACTGGTACAACCACTATGGAGAACGGTATGGAGGTTCCTTAAAAAACTAAACATAGAATTACTATATGAGCCTGCAATCCCACTCCTGTGCATATATCTGGAGAGAACAGTAATTCAAAAAGATACACACACCCCAATGTTCATTGCAGCACTATTTACAATAGTCAAGACATGGAAGCAACCTAAATGTCCATTGACACAGGAATAGATAAAGAAGATGTGGTACATATATACAATGAGATATTACTCAGCCATATAAAAGAATGAAATAATGCCATTTGCAGCAACATGGATTATCCTAGAGATTTTTTTTTTTTTTTTTTTTTTGTGGTACGTGGGCCTCTCACTGTTGTGGCCTCTCCCGTTGCGGAGCACAGGCTCCGGACGCGCAGGCTCAGCGGCCATGGCTCACGGGTCTAGCCGCTCCGCGGCATGTGGGATCTTCCCGGACCGGGGCATGAACCCATGTCCCCTGCATCGGCAGGCGGACTCTCAACCACTGCGCCACCAGGGAAGCCCCCTAGAGATTATTATACTAAGTGAAGTAAGTCAGACAAAGACAAATATCATGTGATATCACTTATATGTGAAATCTAAAAAGATGATACAAATGAACTTATTTGCAAAACAGAAACAGACTCACAGACTTTGGAAAACAAACTTATGGTTACCAAAGGGGAAAGGTTGAGGGGGAGGGATAAATTAGGAGTTTGGGATTAACATATACACAGTACTATATATAAAATAGATAATCTAGAAGAACATACTGTATAGCACAGGGAACTCTACTCAATATTCTGTAATAACCTACAAGGGAAAAGAATCTGAAAAAGAATGGATATATGTATATGTATAACTGAATCACTTTGCTGTACACCTAAAACTATCACAATAATGTAAATTAACTATACTCCAATATAAAATAAAAATTAAATTTAAAAAAAAGGAGATGGTCGGCCCCTGGCAAGCAGGCACAGTTCACTGATGTTCCTCAGCCCCCCAGTACAGTAACTGGTATAAGCAGTGAATGAATGAATATATCAACAAATCAATCATCAGTGAACAAATCTGAAAACTTTCTTCAGCCTCTATGACCTCCCCTTTCTGAATCACATTCCATTTTAAATTATTCTTGCCCTAATTTTCCAGTAAACCCTGCTGCTCATTAGCAGTTCAAATGAGAAAGACAAATATCATATGATATCGCTTATATGTGGAATCTAAAAAAAGGGTACAAGTGAGCTTATCTACAAAACAGAAAGAGACCAGTTAAGACATGGTTACTAGTGGGTAAGGGAGGGAGGGACAAATTGGAAGATTGGGATTGACATATACACACTACTATATATAAAATAGATAACTAATAAGGACCTACTGTATAGCATAGGGAACTCTACTCAATACTCTGTAATGGCCTATATGGGAAAAGAATCTAAAAAAAGAGTGGATATATGAATATTTATAACAGATTCACTTTGCTGTACACCTGAAATTAACACAACATTGTAAATCAAATATACTGCAATAAAAATTATTTTAAAAAGCCCTTGTCAAGCCCTGGACTTGTCCTATCAATGTCTATATTCTTTCCATCAACAAGCCCACCATATTTTCTTTGGGACCTTCTGACACACCTTAAGCCTGATGTAAATAGAGCATCAGATTAAGTCAGACTCAGGAGATTGACCCTCTGGTCCTAAACATTCTACTATTTACTGTAAAACCTGAACAAATTTCTGTTCCTTTCTGGGTTATTGTATATTCTATTGTAAAATTTGGTGGTACACTGAATGCCTTATGTCCCTTTCAACTTGTCATTGTGGCTGACAGTGTTTTTAAGTTAGTGTCCCAGTAGTAATAATTACAGTTTAATAGAGACTTAATTTATTCAACAAATATTTACTAAGTGCCCACTGCCTACCTCTCGCTAAGCATTTTTCTAAGATCTGAGAATGCAGCAGTAAGCAAAACATAAACACCACCCATGTAGCTTACTTTCTGGTGGGGTGGTGGGGTAGGGAAAATAGATGATAAACAGCTCATCTACATACATGTATATGTATAGGTATGTATACAGTTATGTATATGTATAGATCTCTGTCTATAAAATCGGGCAGTGATAAGCGCTATGGAAGGAAGAATTTAAAACAGATTAATGTGGAGAGGGACTATTGTTGGACTGAAGGTAAAAGGATAGATGTGTTTATGATTCTATATAGTATGTTCAGTGAGGCTTCACTTATCAAGTAACAATTGAGTTGAGAGAGAGAGAAAAATAGCTCATTCCAGTTAAAGGTGACAGCAAGTGCAAAAGGCCTGTCGTGAGAGTGACTGGCTTTACAAAGAAGAAAAAGAGGCTAAATAATGCAACAGAATTAGAGGATAAGAAATGAAGCTGAACAGGTTGGAGTAAAGAAATTACTAGGGCCTTACTGGCTATTGTAAGTGCTTGGCTTTCAGTGTGATGAGAAACTGTTGGAGGAATTCACCATTTTGTAATGAGCACTGAAACAGTTAGACTGGGAAGAGGCAGGAGACGGTCAGTGAAGCACAAAGATAGAAGCCTATTACAATAATCCACATATAGAACTGCACATGACTTGGACTTGGGCAGAAGCAGTGGAGATGGTGAAAAGCTGTTGGATTCCATTTTTATTTTGAAGGTAGAGCTGATAGAATTTCCCTGTAGATTAGTCATGTGCAGAGTGGGACAAAGGAGAGTTATAGACTACAGTGTTTGCAGTCTCAGCAAGTGGAAAGATAAAGTTGGCACTCAGAGAAGACTGTAGCAGGAGCAGAAGAAGCAGGTTTGGGCTGGCAGGCATATTCAGGAGTTTAGATTTGGACAAGGTAAGTTTTTGATGCCTCTTAAACATCCAAGTGGGTATACTAAGTAGGAACCTGAGTAAGAACCTGGAATTCAGGAATGAGTTCTGGGTTAGATATACATTTGCAATGATCAGGATTGAGAATGGGTTTAAATATATGGGAATGGATGAGAACACCAATGAAGCAAATGTAAATACAGAAGTGGCCCAAATACTGAGTCTTAGGGAACTCTAAGAGTATGACATTAAAGTGATGAAGGGAAACTAGGCAAAGAGATTAAGGAGTGATTAGTGAGGTGGGAAGAAAGCCAAGGGACAACATGTCCCAGAAGCCAAATTGAAACAATGTTTCAAGAAGCAGTTCATGACAGACTATGTCAAATGCAGCTGAGAAGATAAATGTGGTAGAACTTCATCAATTCTCAATTCTCATTGAATTACCGCGAGTCTGTTTCTAACTGTGGTCATTCTAGACCCTGTATCAACCAGGAACACCATATTCTCATCATGGTCTGTGTGAATTCATGCTCCCTGGAGTTATGCAGTGCATATGCAGATACATGTGGCAGCCTCGGCCAATTGTAAAGGGCCAGCAGAGCCTTTCTGCAAATCCTCTTAAATCATCACGGGTAGGTGACTGGATAGTAGTAGTCAGCAGATGTATTTCGAACGTACACAAGCACTTCCCCAATCCCTCACCACACACACAAACTCACACACACATACACACACACTTGCAAACTTGGCATTTGTCATTCTAAATTCAAAGAATGGCATATTCACCCTGCCCTCCTTCTGAAAAGCCTGAAAAGGGCTTTTTATGGAAAATGGCACTAGTTGTTGATATTACAGTTGTGTTATTATTATTAACTGCTTGCATGTATTGAGTGATTAACGAGTACTAGGTTTTATTTTAATCATTTTATATATAGTGTTGTTAAATCCTCATGACATCCTCTGGGGTTGGTATTTATATCACCCTTATTCTCAGACAAGGGTATTAAGCCTTAGAGAGATGAAGTGGCTTATTTCAGGTCACACAGCAAGGAATGCCAGATTCTGTTTCCAAACCCCAAATTCTGCCTCTGGGGCTCTCAGCCAAAAAATAAGAATGGAAATGTTCAGTTCTCCTAAATTCCTTGTTCCTTGGATAATACATGTACTTTGAACTCTGTTACCAACTGTTCTTTTTGGTGATACCCAATAAGGTTGAGTTATCTGGAATCAACCCCGGGATGTTCCTGATGCTTGAGATCCAGGCAATAGCTGACTTTGCCATCCTCTTAGACTGTTAGCTATTGGTAAAACAAGCTACCTTATGGTCAGACTGACCAAGGAGGAGCTAAGAGCCATTTGAGTGGTAGCCTTCTATTCCTTCAGGACTGTGAAAGTGACCCAAATAAGGTTATTAGCCTGCATTTCTAAATCATATCACCATGTGATCACTAGCCTCTGAGTTCCCTTTCTTGGTCACATGCCAAAGGTTAGATACCAGACCTCCAATGAATGTGCAGCAGTTGGAACTTTACTATCATCTTTGTTATAACAAGTGTCAATTTGCCCAGAAATAATATAATTCTTTTTGTTTAAGTGACTGGTGGCTAAGATGGCTGCTTTTTAGGGAAAAAAATTCAGAAATTTGAGTTGTCAGGTCATTTGTTAGAGAAGGAAAAGAATCGTTCAAATTCCTGAGTAAATAGAAAGAACTTAAAAATGTCTGTGATATTGAAAAACAACTGGTTTAGAGCCCCTTTCCTCTCCCCCAAACAGAGATATAAGTTCAGCTTACAGGATTGCCTCCTTATTCACTGAAAAAATATTTTTTGGAAAATGTTATTTCATGGAGAATATGGTGAAATGACATTAAATCCCCACATTTAATGGATACCAGAATACTTTTCTTGGATTCTTTCCATTATTCTTTATGCTTTTCCATTCCGTATGACAACCTTGATCACTTCAGGTAAATCTGTGAAGTGTTAGGGAAAAGAAGGAAAAACTGACTCATTCTCAGCAAGGCAGGTTGTGGAATTAGATTTCCTAACCATCCAACCATCGTGATAGGCTGTGCCGGGTCATCCACAGACTCACCTGGCCTCTCCCATTCCTCACCCAGAACCTTCCACAGATCCTTGGATGGAATCTCACTGGGATCAGGCATATTGTTTCTAGCTGTGAATTAATATTTGTGTGCCTAAGTGTGTGTGTGTATGCACACATGCACCCGCATGCAGGACCATTGGCCTCCACAGGGAACAAGCCTAGATTCCCCACTTCATCAGCAGAACAGTCTACGTAAAAGAGAATTGCCTGCTGCAGTCTGAACATAGGCTCTGATCCCATCTTTCCTTTCTCAAGGACATCAGGTAACAAAAACACTGGGTTTGAAGTCAGATGCAGTCAGTTTCAAATTCACGTTCTACAGTCTCATTCCTGAGCCATTTTAGGAAATCATTTACACTCTGAGCTTTGGTGTCCTCACCTGCTCTTGAGGAATAAATAGACCTACAATATGTGAAAGGTACTTATATATAGCAAGTACACACATGGTCACGACCCTAATTTAGACATCAGTGAGTTTGAACAGTAGTATCTTCAGTCATTTTCTTTAAAATTATCATCCTGGTCCAGAAAATAAAGTTATCAAGCTGCTTTTTATAAAGTGAGAGAATTTAACTCATAGCTGGTTCTGAATTTACAAACCACCTCAAACCAGGTTAAAGCTGTAACATGAAATGCTTTGTCCTGCTGTTGGTAACTGGAGAGTCTTATGGGACTCCAGCTAAGAGATGGATGTGCTCAGGTGCCTCAAAGGGACTTCCATAACCACTGAGGGTGAATAAATATAACAACAGCTAACATTTCTTGAGCACTTATTATATGAATTACTGCTATATAACAAATTACCCCAACATTGAACGAAACAAATATTTATTATCTCACACATTTAAAAAAATTTTTAGTAGAGTTGATTTACAATGTTGTGTTAGTTTCTGCTCTACAGCAAAGTATATCAGTTATACATATACATATTATCCACCCTTTTTTAGATTTTTTTTTCCCATAATGACCATATAGGTCATTACAGAGTATTGAGAAGAGTTCCCTGTGCTATACAGTAGGTCCTTATTAGTATCTATTTTCTATATAGTAGTGTGTATTTGTTTGAGGGTCAACAGTCCAGAAGCAGTGAGCTGGGTAGTTCTGGCTCAGGGTCTCTCATGAGGCTGTGGTCAAGATGATGACCAGTTCAGTCATCTAAAGACTGGAGGATTAGCTTATAAGGTCCCTCCGTTGGTTGTTGGGAGAAGAATTCAGTTTCTTGTTTGCTTTTTACTGAAAGCCTTAGTTCCTCACCACACACACTTCTCCATTTGGCAGTTTATGCATCCTAGCAACATGGCAGTTGGCTTCTTCCAGAGCCAGTGATACAACTGAACAACTAAAACAGAGTGCCAAGCACCAGGGAAGTGGCACATCACTTCCTCTACAATCTATTCATTGGAAGTAGGTCACTAAGTCCAGCCTGCTATCCAAGGGATGGGAATTGACATCTACCTCTTGAAAAGAGGAAATCAAAAAATGTGTGGACATATTTTAAACCCATCAGGCTTAGTATGCTAGAAACTATTCTAAGTATGCAATGTAAATTATTCCTACGGAGTTTGCACCACAATTCTATGAGATTAGGAGTTATTATATCTTCCATTTCACAGAGGCTTAGGAAGTTTAAGATACTCACTTAGAGATGTGGTAGTGCTGGGATTCCAAGCCAGTCAGTGTGAATTTAGAACCAAAACATTTTGAATTATGAAAAAAAGAAGGATGAATTCCCTTTAATAAAAGTCTTAATAATTTTATTTTAAATTGATAATCTATATGTAGAATATTTGACAATGCCTTGGTAAAAAGCATCTTGGATTAAGCAGAATATATCAATCTCTGACAATTTCAAATAATTAAGAATTTACTGGGCTTCCCTGGTGGCGCAGTGGTTGAGAGTCCGCCTGCCGATGCAGCGGACACGGGTTTGTGCTCCGGTCCGGGAAGATCCCACATGCCGCGGAGCGGCCGGGCCCGTGAGCCATGGCCACTGAGCCTGCGCGTCCGGAGCCTGTGCTCCGCAACGGGAGAGCCCACAACAGTGAGAGGCCCGCGTACCGCAAAAAAAAAAAAAAAAAATTTACTGCTTATGAAGTAGAATTCACCGAGACAGGAAAATATAATTCTATAATGCTTTGCTCTATGGGTTGTAGTTCCTTCTCAAACAACATCAATCCCAGAAGAATAATTTTTAAAATATAAAAATATTTAAGTCATTTGGCCATTTACTCAGTTTATTCAGCCAGGACGATTAAAAGTTCTGAGTCTAAGAGTCTACAGAGTCTGGTGTGAAATTATCTTAGTACCTTTTTCACCCCCTCTATTTTCTCATAGTCTCAGATTTATTTCCAATTATCTCATAAATGTGAACAGTGGAGTGGGGCGAGAGCCCATTGAGAAATAACTTACACTGTCATTTAAGAGCTGCTTTTCTGCCAACCACAGCTTGAGTTTAATTTCCTAGGGGATAAAATTGCAGTTGTTGAGCAAATCCAAGCAGAAGGGGCAAGAGGCAGTGATCCGGATCACGGCTTCAGTAACAGGCAAGGAAAAGATGTCATCAAGATGTTAATAAATAATAGATGAGAAGGGGAGGGAGGGAGGATGGGAAGGAAGGAAGGAAGGAAAGAAGGGAGGGAGGGAGGGAGGAAGGGAGGAAAATGAACAAATGAATGAAGAAAGGAAAGAATGAATAAAGGAGGAAATGTGGGTCTGAACATTAAAGAGGGCAAAGAATGGTGTGGGCAAAGGGCTCTGCTGTGGCAGGGAGAATAATGGTCTCACGGTTTCATGCAAAAGCCTTCCAGGACTCTCCACTGTCCAGAGCAAGGATGGGAAAAGGACCGTGTACTGCCTGGCTCCTGCTGCCTGTCCCCAAGAGGGCGAAGAGCTGAGGGCTGACATCCAGAGCCTCCCAAGCTTAGTGAGTAACTTTTTCATTTCTAAAGCAAAATCTTGGACTCACAGCACAGAATCCTTTCCCCTCTCCAATCATCCTTTGCTGCTTTAGACAGTACAGTTTTTATGCTGCTATGTCAATAAAAGGGGGTGTTCTCATTCAAGGATACTGAACCCAAATCTCATTTGACAGCTGAAAACAACATGTATGTTCATCAAAACTATTATAATGAGGATTAAATGAGATAAAGCAAGCAAAGTATTTAGCATGGTATCAGACTATGTCAGCTGCAATTATTAATATTTTTATTATTAACTATATTTCAGGCTTTAGGAATTCATATTTCCAGCAAACACTCCAAAGTTAAAAAGGAATATGTAGTTTAAAAGATATAAAAAAATTCAGGGGTCATGGCTACTGAGATCATTAAATGTGCTTAGAAATGGTACCTCTCTAATCAACCCAGGATCTGAACAAATAAAAAAATAAGGCCAGGGGTGTCACAGGGATGTCCAAGTATCACATTTTGACAGATAAATGTTGAGCCGGGGTGGCTAATGTGTGTACCAGAGAATTAGGCAGACGTCACGCCAGTCACAGCCACACAGAATTGGGGATAGCCTCCCACTCTGTCCCTCAAGGGGCAGATCCCACCCCTGAAAGAGCACAGCAGAAAGACTGTCCAAAAATAGAAGGAAGTGGCTGAGCTAAGTACACTTATGTCCTAGTCATTCCTCTCAAGTGTATTAATCAGGTAAGTCACTCTTCCTCCCCTGGGTCAGAGTAAGGAAGAGGCAGACTAGAGGACACATGCTTGCTGAGCTCCTGTCACACGGAAGGAAACATCTAGAGCTGGAGAGAAGTGTTCCCCTATCAGAGTGTTTTCATAGAGAAATTCTGTTCCAACCCCAGGTCATGCCCCATCTGGCCAGAACGAATCTGGAAACAGAGACACAAAAGGTCAATTTGAAAGTTCTTAAACTCTCTAGGTATGATATGGTACATGCTCTATAACATCTTGTTTGTTTTGTTTTAGTGACGTAGTTTCATTTTTTTGCAATGTATTTTTATTAGGGAGTTTACTACCTTCCGAAAACCTAAGGAATTACTTAATAAACAAATAATACCTTTGTATTTACCTACCAGGGAACTAATTTTATGAACAATTATCACAATCAGGGAAAGCCTTAGTTTTATATCTGAAAATCTGGTTTTCAGTCCCAATTCAACTATTTTCTAGCTAAATATTCTTGACCAGTCATTTAAGCTAAACCTCAATTATCACATCTTCAAAATGCAGAAGATGCCAGGTTGCCTAAGGTGTTTCGTATGATGCTGGCCAGATCACTAAAGGATATATGTAAAAGCACTTTGAAGACACTGTGATTGTGGGTATGGCATCTCCAAGGGCTTCAAATATATTTTAACAGAAAAATAAAAGGATCTTGTACCTTGGAAACATAGGCAAAGGGAAAGAAACCATCAGTGTTTTAGCAGTATGTGACAGCAAAGCAAAAAGAGAACAGAAAAAGATTTGTTTTTTCCCACTCATAAATCCATTCATTTTTCATGATGGGCTCAGCCTCAAACAGATTTTACACACAAGAGGCATTTTTCTTTATGTAGTCCAAGGGCCAAATATTTGGAAATCAATAAGTCGCCAAACAACTGGATATTTCCTATAGAGGCAAGGCCACTGTATTTATCCTTTTTTAAAAAGTCAGGCTGAATCTACCACATGTATCATCTTGTAAATGCTTTTCATTCAAAAATGAAACAAAAGGTGTGCTACTGCTAAGAGCTTCAAGGTCTAGAATGCCTATGTGCTCCTTATTATAATTCCTTTTTTCAAAATGGGCATTGTGTGTCCCTGAAGGACAAGCCTTGTGTTCTCTCAGCTCTAGGAACTGATTAATGCCTCAGGATGTGATGTATATTTAAGCCAGACTTTTGGCCTATTAGCAATTCACAAACCATGACGGTGCATAGTTTTGTACTTAACTCCATTTTGCATTACAAAATGTTTATAAATATGCCTCCATTCCCAGAATGGTATATAAACACATCAACAAATCGCATGTGTATTGAGGGAAGGGAGGTAGAAGGTTACGAATTTATCATCGCCCCAGGCTGTTCAGTGACAAATTAAATATCACCCTGGCCACTGAGGTCCCTACCAGGCAGTTGGTCAGAATGAACTGTAGATAGACTGAACCTCTCTTATTGGAGACACGTCAGCAGCTCACCCGAATATTATAAATTGTATCCCTCACACTAGGAAAAAAACTACACCATACTAAAGGCAAGCCTCTTATTTCTACATGACTGCAGTCTTATGATTCCTTTAGAAGACAAAGGGATTTTATGGCAATAGGAAAATCAGGAGACATAGGTGGATGAGGGATAGTGGGGACATTACCTAATATCTGGGAGGTGAGTTTAGATTAATTAAAATATATATTAATATATTAGATTAATTTTTAAAATATATATGTATATATCCTTTTACATATGCATATTCCGCTTCTGGAAGGCGAATTCTTCCCTTTCTCATCTTTGGGATCTTAACTGGCAGCAAGAAGGGAATAGAAAAGGACTCCCCAAGCAAAAGACTCATAAATTTGCTCTGAACTGGCTCCCTCTCTCCGAGATGACTGTCTAGATTCTAGTTTTCAACAGGATTTGGTCACAGGCAAACCTCATTTTCTCTCTTAAGTCAAGGTTATGAAATTGGACTAAAAAATATAACTGGTTTCTTTCTGTTCAGTGATTGGTGTGCAGATATGCTTTGATATTAACCAGCTATCCTAAAAAATCCTACAGCCAATTAGAAGGTTCATCCCTTAATATTTCAGCTTATAAAAAATGTGTTTTACGTTATATAAATTTTACCACAATAAACAAAGAAAATAATTAAAAGGTATTTTCTTCCAGAGAGTCACACATACTAATTAGAAAGGGGAAAAGTTTTCTGAGACTAGATCATAGAATTATAAACCTTCAGAATTGAAAGGGCTCTTAGAAAATTCATCCAGAACAGAATTTTCCAGAATGTAATTCTACAAGTTAGTTATAGCTTTTACAATAAGAAAGGGTTCCAGAGTCATAGTGGTCATTAGTTCTGCTCACCACCATCCAGTTCTCTCCTCTGGGTACTATCTCCCTTGTAGTCATCTAGGGTCATATGACTAGTTCAGGCCAGTGAATTGTGAGTAGAAATTATATGCATCATATTTGGGCTGTAACATTCAATGGCTGGTTTGAGACCCTCCTAAACTTGCTTTCAGGCAAAATGCCTGCAATTTTCATGATGATGTCTACCCCATCAGCTGTATCCCTGAGTGACTATGAAGAAAAAAGCCCCTCTCCACTGCCATTAATCTATATTGGAAATGTAATGAGAGAGAGAGAGATAGAAGAGAAAGAGGGAGAGACAGAGAGAAACAGACACAGACAGACAGACAGAGACAGAGAAACTTTATTTTAAGCCTATGAGATTTGGGTGTATTTTTCTCTCAGCAAAACCTAGTCTATCCTGATACAATGATCAGTTAAGTTTGAAAAACACAGATTTTACAGGTTTGTTTACTACCGAAATGTTAAAGGCTTTAAGATGCTAATAGAAAATACAAATCTTCAAGAGAAAAATATATTGGAAGCATTTCTCACACCTATTTTACCACAGAGGTTTTTACTTTGTTTTATTTTAGTTTTTGTGTGTTGTACAGAACACTTATTACTATGTCAAAGATCAGTATTCCGCAGGGCAATTAGGGAAAACACCTTTGGTCCATACTCTGCAGTTTACAAAATAGTCAAACAAAGCTCTAAGGAACGAAGGTCTTCTCCAAGGTCATACTCAGGGACATAGTCACTTAGTGGCAGACATGGGAGCTGATGCCTGAAGTCCACATCCTGGACCTGGCAAACCGGGGTAGCTTCACAGGTGAATCAAATGTTTGCTAATGTTCTAATCTTTTATTGATACATGACTCTTTAAAGAACTAGTCCAGTGGAAGCACCCACACCACCATACCATATAAATTAAAATCAACACCAAGTTTCCATTGGCCTACAGAAAGTTAAAACAAAGAAACACTTATGAAAAAAGCTAAGGGGCTTCCGGGAAGATGGCGGAAGAGTAAGACGCGGAGATCACCTTCCTCCCCACAGATACACCAGAAATACATCTACACGCGGAACAACTCCTACAGAACACCTACTGAAGGCTGGCAGAAGACCTCAGACCTCCCCAAAGGCAAGAAACCCCCCCACGTACCTGGGTAGGGCAAAAGAAAAAAGAATAAACAGACAAAATGATAGGGACGGGACCGGCACCAGTGGGGGGAGCTGTGAAGGAGGAAATGTTTCCACACACTAGGAAGCCCCTTCGCGGGCGGAGACTGCGGGTGGCGGAGGGGGAAAGCTTCCCAGCCTTGGAGAAGAGCACAGCAACAGGGGTGCGGAGGGCAAAGCGGCGAGATTCCCGCACAGAGGATCGGTGCCTACCGGCACTCACCAGCCTGAGAGGCTTATCTGCTCACCCGCCGGGGCGTGCGGGGCTGGGAGCTGGGGGCTGGGAGTTGAGGCTCGGGCTTCGGTCGGAGCACAGGGAGAGGACTGGGGTTGGCGGCGTGAACACAGCCTGCAGGGGGTTAATGCGCCACGGCTAGCCGGGAGGGAGTCCGGGGAAAAGTCTGGACCTGCCGAAGAGGCAAGAGACTTTTTCTTACCTGTTTCCTGGTGCGCGAGGAGAAGGGCTTAAGACCGCTGCTTAAAGGAGCTCCATAGACGGGCGCGAGCCGCAGCTAAAAGCACGGACCCCAGAGACGTGCATGAGACACTGAGGCTGCTGCTGCCGCCACCAGGAAGCCTGTGTGTGATCACAGGTCACTATTCCCACCGCCCTTCCGGAGAGCCTGTGCAGCCCGCCACTGCCAGGGTCCCGGGATCCAGGGACAACTTCCCCGGAAGAACGCACGGCGCGCCTCAGGCTGGTGCAACGTCACAGCGGCCTCTGCTGCCGCAGGCCCGCCCCGCACTCCGTGACCCTCCCACCCCGGGCCTGAGTGAGCCAGAGTCCACGAATCAGCGGCTCCTTTAACCCCGTCCTGTCTGAGCGAAGAACAGACACCCTCCAGCGACCTACACGCAGAGGCGGGGCCAAATCCAAAGCTGAGCCCCTGGGAGCTGTGAGAACAAAGAAGAGAAAGGGAAATCTCTCCCAGCAGCCTAAGAAGCAGCAGATTAAATCTCCACAATCAACTTGATGTACCCTGCATCTGTGGAATATATGAATAGACAACGAATCATCTCAAATTAAGGAGGTGGACTTTGAGAGCAAGATTTATGTTTTTTCCCCTTTTCCTCTTTTTGTGACTGTGTATGTGTATGCTTCTGTGTGAGATTTTGTCTGTATAGCTTTGATTCCACCATTTGTCCTAGGGTTCTATCTGTCCGTTTTTTTATGGTTGTTTGTTTTTTAAATTTTTTTCTTTTTCTCTTAATAATTATATTTTATTTTAATAACTTTATTACATTTTATCTTACTTTATTTTACTTTACTTTATCTCCTTTCTTTTTTTCCTTCCTTCCTTCCTCCCTCCCTCCTTTCTTTCTTTCTTTCTTTCTTTCTTTCTCTCTTTCTACTTCTACTGATTCTTTCTTTCTACTTTTTCTCCCTTTTATTCTGAGCCATGTGGATGAAAGGCTCTTGGTGCAGCAGCCAGGAGTCAGTGCTGTGCCTCTGAGGAGGGAGAGCCAACTTCAGGACACTGGTCCACAAGAGACCTCCCAACTCCACACAATATCAAACGGCAAAAATGTCCCAGAGATCTCCATCTCAACACCAGCACCCAGCTTCACTCAACGACCAGCAAGCTACAGTGCTGGACACCCTATGCCAAACAACTAGCAAGACGGGAACACAACCCCACCCATTAGCAGAGAGGCTGCCTAAAATCATAATAAGTCCACAGACACCCCAAAACACACCACCAGACGTGGACCTGCCCACCAGAAAGACAATATCCAGCCTCATCCACCAGAACACAGGCACTAGTCCCCTCCACCAGGAAGCCTACACAACCCACTGAACCAACCTTAGCCACTGGGGACAGACACCAAAAACAACGGGAACTACGAACCTGCAGCCTGCAAAAAGGAGACCCCAAACACAGTAAGATAAGCAAAATGAGAAGACAGAGAAACACACAGCAGATGAAGGAGCAAGATAAAAACCCACCAGACCTAACAAATGAAGAGGAAATAGGCAGTCTACCTGAAAAAGAATTCAGAATAATGATAGTAAAGATGATCCAAAATCTTGGAAATAGAATAGAGAAAATGCAAGAAACATTTACCAAGGACCTAGAAGAACTAAAGATGAAACAAACAACAATGAACAACACAATAAATGAAATTAAAAATACTCTAGATGGGATCAATAGCAGAATAACTGAGGCAGAAGAACGGATAAGTGACCTGGAAGATAAAATAGTGGAAATAACTACTGCAGAGCAGAATAAAGAAAAAAGAGTGAACAGAACTGAGGACAGTCTCAGAGACTTCTGGGACAACATCAAATGCACCAATATTCGAATTATAGGGGTTCCAGAAGAAGAAGAGAAAAAGAAAGGGACTGAGAAAATATTTGAAGAGATTATAGTTGAAAACTTCCCTAATATGGGAAAGGAAATAGTTAATCAAGTCCAGGAAGAACAGAGAGTCCCATACAGGGTAAATCCAAGGAGAAACACGCCAAGACACATATTAATCAAACTGTCAAAAATTAAATACAAAGAAAACATATTAAAAGCAGCAAGGGAAAAACAACAAATAACACACAAGGGAATCCCCATAAGGTTAACAGCTGATCTTTCAGCAGAAACTCTACAAGCCAGAAGGGAGTGGCAGGACATATTTAAAGTGATGAAGGAGAAAAAGCTGCAACCAAGATTACTCTACCCAGCAAGGATCTCATTCAGATTTGATGGAGAAATTAAAACCTTTACAGACAAGCAAAAGCTGAGAGAGTTCAGCACCACCAAACCAGCTTTACAACAACGGCTAAAGGAACTTCTCTAGGCGAGAAACACAAGAGAAGTAAAAGACAATAACGAACCCAAAACAATGAAGAAAATGGAAATAGGAACATACATATCAATAATTACCTTAAATGTAAATGGACTAAATACTCCCACCAAAAGACACAAATTGGCTAAATGGATACGAAAACAACACCCATATATTTGCTGTCTACAAGAGACCCACTTCAGACCTAGAGACACTTACAGACTGAAAGTGAGTGGATGGAAAAAGATATTTCATGCGAATGGAAACCAAAAGAAAGCTGGAGTAGCAATTCTCATATCAGACAAAATAGACTTTAAACTAAAGACTATTAGAAGAGACAAAGAAGGACACTACATAATGATCAAGGGATCACTCCAAGAAGAAGATATAACAATTGTAAATATTTATGCACTGAACATAGGAGCACCTCAATACATAAAGCAAATACTAACAACCATAAAAGGGGAAATCGACAGTAACACATTCATAGTAGGGGACTTTAACACCCCACTTTCACCAATGGACAGATCATCCAAAATGAAAATAAATAAGGAGACACAAGCTTTAAATGATACATTAAACAAGATGGGCTTAATTGATATTTATAGGACAATCTATCCAAAAACAACAGAATACACATTTTTCTCAAGTGCTCATGGAACATTCTCCAGGATAGATCATATCTTGGGTCACAAATCAAGCCTTGGTAAATTTAAGAAAATTGAAATTGTATCAAGTATCTTTTCCGACCACAGCACTATGAGACTACATATCAATTACAGGAAAAGATCTGTAAAAAATACAAACACATGGAGGCTAAACAATACACTACTTAATAACGAAGTGATCACTGAAGAAATCAAAGAGGAAATAAAAAAATACCTAGAAACAAATGACAATGGAGACATGACGACCCAAAATCTATGGGATGCAGCAAAAGCAGTTTTAATAGGGAAGTTTATAGCAATAAAATCCTACCTTATGAAACAGGAAACATCTCGAATAAACAACCTAACCTTGCACCTAAAGCAATTAGAGAAAGAAGAACATAAAAACTCCAAAGTTAGCAGAAGGAAATAAATCATAAAAATCAAATCAGAAATAAATGAAAAAGAAATGAAGGAAACGATAGCAAAGATCAATAAAACTAAAAGCTGGTTCTTTGAGAAGATAAACAAAATTGATAAACCATTAGCCAGACTCATCAAGAAAAAAAGGGAGAAGACTCAAATCAATAGAATTAGAAATGAAAAAGGAGAAGTAACAAGTGACACTGTAGAAAAAAAGATCATGAGAGATTACTACAAGCAACTCTATGCCAATAAAATGGACAACCTGGAAGAAATGGAAAATTCTTAGAAATGCACAACATGCCAAGACTGAATCAGGAAGAAATAGAAAATATGAGCAGACCAATCACAAGCACTGAAATTGAAACTGTGATTAAAAATCTTCCAACAAACAAAAGCCCAGGACCAGATGGCTTCACAGGCCAATTCTATCAAACATTTAGAGAAGAGCTAACACCTATCCTTCTCAAACTCTTCCAAAATATAGCAGAGGGAGGAAGACTCCCAAACTCATTCTACAAGGCCACCATCACCCTGATACCAAAACCAGACAAGGATGTCACAAAGAAAGAAAACTACAGGCCAATATCACTGATGAACATAGATGCAAAAATCCTCAACAAAACACTAGCAAACAGAATCCAACAGCACATTAAACGGATCATACACCATGATCAAGTGGGGTTTATTCCAGGAATGCAAGGATTCTTCAATATATGCAAATAAATCAACGTGATACACCATATTAACAAATTGAAGGAGAAAAACCATATGATCATCTCAATAGATGCAGAGAAAGCTTTCGACAAAATTCAACACCCATTTATGATAAAAACCCTGCAGAAAGTAGGCATAGAGGGAACTTTCCTCAACATAATAAAGGCCATATATGACAAACCCACAGCCAACATCGTCCTCAATGGTGAAAAACTGAAAGCATTTCCACTAAGATCATGAACAAGACAAGGCTGCCCACTCTCACCACTCTTATTCAACATAGTTTTGGAAGTTTTAGTCACAGCAATCAGAGGAGAAAAGGAAATAAAAGGAATCCAAATCAGAAAAGAAGAAGTAAAGCTGTCACTGTTTGCAGATGACATGATAGTATACATAGAGAATCCTAAAGATGCTACCAGAAAACTACTAGAGCTAATCAATGAATTTGGTAAAGTAGCAGGATACAAAATTAATGCACAGAAACCTCTGGCATTCCTATACACTAATGATGAAAAATCTGAAAGTGAAATCAAGAAAACATTCCCATTTACCATGGCAACAAAAAGAATAAAATATCTAGGAATAAACCTACCTGAGGAGACAAAAGACCTGTATGCAGAAAATTATAAGATACTGATGAAAGAAATTAAAGATGATACAAATAGATGGGGAGATATACCATGTTCTTGGATTGGAAGAATCAACATTGTGAAAATGACTCTACTACCCAAAGCAATCTATAGATTCAATGCAATCCCTATCACACTACCACTGGCATTTTTCACAGAACTAGAACAAAAAATTTCACAATTTGTATGGAAACACAAAAGACCCCGAATAGCAAAAGCAATCTTAGGAATGAAAAACGGAGCTGGAGGAATCAGGCTCCCTGACTTCAGACTATACTACAAAGCTACAATAATCAAGACAGTATGGTACTGGCATAAAAACCAAAGTATAGATCAATGGAACAGGATAGAAAGCCCAGAGATAAACCCATGCACATATGGTCACCTTATCTTTGATAAAGAAGGCAGGGATGTACAGTGGAGAAAGGACAGCCTCATCAATAAGTGGTGCTGGGAAAACTGGACAGGTACATGTAAAAGTATGAGATTAGATCACTCCCTAATACCATACACAAAAATAAGCTCAAAATGGATTAAAGACCTAAATGTAAGGCCAGAAACTATCAAACTCTTAGAGGAAAGCATAGGCAGAACACTCTATGACATAAATCACAGCAAGATCCTTTTTGACCCACCTCCTAGAGAAATGGAAATAAAAACAAAAATAAACAAATGGGACCTAAAGAAACTTCAAAGCTTTTGTACAGCAAAGGAAACCATAAACAAGACCAAGAGACAACCCTCAGAATGGCAGAAAATATTTGCAAATGAAGCAACTGACAAAGGATTAATCTCCAAAATTTATAAGCAGCTCATGCAGCTCAATAACAAAAATCCAAACAACCCAATCCAAAAATGGGCAGAAGACCTAAATAGACATTTCTCCAAAGAAGATATACAGACTGCCAACAAACACATGAAAGAATGCTCAACATCATTAATCATTAGAGAAATGCAAATCAAAACTACAATGAGATATCATCTCACACCAGTCAGAATGGCCATCAACAAAAAATCTAGAAACAGTAAGTGCTGGAGGGGGTGTGGAGAAAAAGGAACCCTCTTGCACTGCTGGTGGGAATGTAAATTGATACAGCCACTGTGTAGAACAGTATGGAGGTTCCTTAAGAAACTACAAATAGAACTACCATATGGCCCAGCAATCCCACTACTGAGCATATACCCTGAGAAAACCATAATTCAAAAAGAGTCATGTACCAAAATATTCATTGAAGCTCTATTTACAATAGCCCAGAGATGGAAACAACCTAAGTGTCCATCATCGGATGAATGGATAAAGAAGATGTGGCACATATATACAATGGAATATTACTCAGCCATAAAAAGAAACGAAATTGAGCTATTTGTAATGAGGTGGATAGACCTAGAGTCTGTCATACAGAGTGAAGTAAGTCAGAAAAAGACAAATAAGGGTAAGCTGTGACAAAGCGAGAGAGAAGCATGGACATATATACAGTACCAAACGTAAGGTAGATAGCTAGTGGGAAGCAGCCGCATAGCACAGGGAGATCAGCTAGGTGCTTCGTGACTGCCTGGAGGGGTGGGATAGGGAGTGTGGGAGCGAGAGAGATGCAAGAGGGAAGAGGTATGGGAACATATGTATATGTATAACTGATTCACTTTGTTATAAAGCAGAAACTAACACACCATTGTAAAGCAATTATACTCCAATAAAGATGTTAAAAAAAAAAAAAAAGCTAAAAAAATCCCCAACCAAGATGAGAAGCCAGAGAGAACATCCTGTGAGAATGTGAGGGGAAAAAGTCTCTCAGCTGGATCTTCTGAACCAGGACCCTACAGCCCTCAGTGAAAGCTCAGTTCTCTGGCTAAAAACCTGGCAGCGAGGACCTCAAGGACATATTGCATCCTTTTCCTTAGGGAATGCTTTGGCTAAAAGTGATATTCAACCTGAAATGAGGGAGAAGAGATCTAATTCCTAGAGCTTATTTTTGATCCACTGACAATACTTCTCTCATTTGAAACAATTTATTTTGACTGGTGCTAGAGGCCCTAACAAAATCACAGTAGTCAGAGTGATAGTTTTGAAATTGTGGGAGTAAAGACCTATTGCAACATCATTCGGATTTAATCACAGAATTGGAGGAAAGGAGTAAAAGCTGCTTGAAAAAACTTTAACGAAAAAAAACAACAAAAAAATGAACTACTGCATGGATATTGCCAGAAACTGATTAAGAAAAGCTCACAGAATTTTTTAAATAAATATTATTTATTTATTTTTTAATAGCAACTCCAGATTTGATCTCTGAGCTTTACTGAAGCACTTTATCTCACAAACTGGGGAAGGTCTAAATGGTATGCCCTATCTTTATTGAAATATGGCCCCCAAATGCAGGTTTTCTGTGGCTGCTTTGAAATTAGCCAAATTGTATTGGGTTCGTCACTGGAGTGAAATGAGATCTTTAGTTTAAAAGTAATGAGGACACGGGGAGGGGGAAGGGTAAGCTGGGAAGAAATGAGAGAGCATTGACATATATACACTACCAAATGTAAAATAGATAGCTAGTGGGAAGCAGCCACATAGCACAGGGAGATCATCTCGGTGCTTTGTGACCACCTAGAGGGGTGGGATAGGGAGGGTGGGAGGGAGACGCAAGAGGGAGGAGATATGGGGATATGTGTATATGTATAGCTGACTCACTTTGTTATACAGCAGAAACTAACACACCATTGTAAAGCAACTATACTCCAATAAAGATGTTTAAAAAAACGTAATGAAGTGTAATTGGAACATAAATAATTTTCAAACATTTTGGCCTAGGCCTGAACACTAGCATGTGAATAATTTTGAGTCATGCCCCAGGGAATATATTGGTAGACATAAGTGGGGAGCATGCATTCCAAACACTGCCTTAAGAGTTCCAAGCATAATGATGAGGACAGACAAACCTCTGCTTTTTTAGTCCAAGAGCCTCAACAGAAAGCCTTCTGCTCTGTTGCTTACCCCCGTGGAGAACAGAGCCCCACAGCCTCTCTTAGCCACAGAGCAGGAACAGCTCAGCTCATCAAAGCTCTCTCTGCCTCAGCAAACATAAAGAATTGTAGTACCTGGCCTGAGAGCTGCTTCCCCACCAAACAGGAGGTGAAATTAGGATAAACAAGACTTGCGAAAATAATGACTTGGAAGCTACTGTATCAGCTTCCTTGGAGGAGTGGAATACAGAGGGAGCCATCCACTAATATACAGAAGGAAGGAGTGGACTAAACCTGGGCACCAGAGAACTCTCCTTCACTGCTGTCTTTTTGCATTGCCCTACTCCTCCAGAAATAGGACATCCATATTCCATAAAGGGGTTACTTGTCTAATAGCAGCAACTGTGCAATGACTAAGCATCCTCATCTGCCCTCATATAAAAATGTGATTTAAGGAAAAAAATGTGATTGGAGCCTCTTTCCTGGCTCTTCAGGCGTCTAAACCTTACAAAGTTCATCCCTAAATAAAAAACTATATCATCCTTCCACCTTCTTTTCTTCCTTGTAGCCCAGTTCTTTCATTTTCTCTTTGTCTTTGATTTGATAAACACATTCTCAGGAAAATGTTCTGGATTTAATGGCTTATTCTTTTCTGAGCTGTGGTTTCTCAAGAGACCATGAAAATCTTGATAACCCCAAATAATGAATCTCTGACAGTGGGCTTTCTAGATTCACAGTCATTGATTGATAGAAGGATTAGGGAGGTCTGCCTGCAAACCATAAGCTGAGAGTGCTGCGTGTTCCCCAGGTTCATTCATTCGTTCACTCTCATTCATGCACATAACAAACATGTTATAAACTCCAATAAGCACTGTGTTCATTATTGACCCAATCAATCCACATCAGCATAACACAGAAACCCCATATATATGAGACCAAAAAGGCACAGACCCCGATTTAAAGAAACTTAAGTCTGGTAAAAGAGATAGGCATGTAAGCAAAGCACAAAGACATAAAATATATGTTAGAGGTAAAAGCAACATACTCTGTATAGAAAACAGAGAGGTGAGCAAATAATTCTGATAGGAATATGCAGAGTTGATTCAAGTCTTGAAGTAAGAGTATCAGTGGGGCAGTGGGGGAGGGCAGACCTACTGGGCTGAGTAAACAGCATGAGTGATGGACGAAAGGTCTGAACATAGAAGCAGAATCTGGCCAGAACACAAGAGGTCAGATCACTGGATGCCACGCTAAAGAGTTTGGAAAAGTCTATTAGTAACTGTATTAGATTCACAAGGCTTCTATAACAAATTAACACAAACCTGTTGACTATAAACAACAGGAATTTATTCTCTCACAGTTCTGAAGTCCAAAATTAAGGCGTCAGCAGTATCGCGATCTCTCTGATGGCTCTAGGAAAGAATTCTTCCTTGCCTTTTCCTAGCCAGCAAGGCTTGGCGTTCCTTTGCTTGTAGCTAAATCAGTTTTTGCCTTCCTCTTCATGGCTGTCTTCTCTCTCCATCTATCTCTGTTTCTCTGTTTTCTCTTCTTATAAGGACACCAGTCATTGGATTAGGGCCCACCCTAATCCAGGATGACTTTATCTTGACTAGTCATATCTGCAAAACACAATTTCCAAATAAAATCACATTTTGAGGTTCCAGGTGGACATGAATTTGGGGAGAACACTGTTCAACTCCATATAGTAATTGATGTTATGTACCATGTTTGAGCTAAAGGGTAGGATAATCTGTCACAGCTTCAAGCAGGCAAGTTTTGTGTCTAATGCCACTAATTAAAATCTTCTTACTAAAGACAAGTTCACTACTTCAAAAGTAGCATAGACTGAACAGCCAGTCAGACATAGAAGGATGAAGGAAGAGAGAGGGATCAATAATAACTCAGGTTTGGCTTCCCTAGTGGCGCAGTGGTTGAGAGTCCGCCTGCCGATGCAGGGGATGCGGGTTCGCGCCCCGGTCCGGGAGGATCCCACATGCCGCGGAGCGGCTGGGCCCGTGAGCCGTGGCCGCTGGGCCTGTGCGTCCGGAGTCTGTGCTCCACAATGGGAGAGGCCACAGCAGTGAGAGGCCCGCGTACCGCAATAATAATAATAATAATAATAATAATAATAATAACTTAGGTTTCCAATGGAGGTGATAAGAAAACAATAACAAGGTGAAGGCACCCAACATTTGTTGAGTGTTTCCTATATGCTAGGCATTTTTCTAACTGCTAGTACTTCATTAATACTCATAACAATCCTAGTGCGAAATATTTTACCATTTCGCAGGTGGTAAATTGTGTACGATTTTGCAAGTGATAAAAGAAGCACAGAGAGGTTAAATACTTAGCCTATGGTCACACAGCTAATCAATGTGAGAGCTGGAAAGTGAAGCCAGATAGTCTAACTCCAGACCCTGTGACTTTAACCACTACACTAGAACTATATGGTAGTACTATCTTTAACCAAGGGAACCCAGGAGAAGAAATTTTATTAGGGGAAAAAGCAAAGAGTGGGGGAAACAAACTTGGTTAGAAGCATATTCAAAGAAATGTGCCTCCTAGCACTTAACATCAGAATCTGAGTTACATTTGGTGCGTTAGGATAAGTCACACATATGACTTATATAAAAGATCCAAATACACAGAATAAATGCTGTGCTACAGCACAGAAATATAATGCCTCAGGCCACCGTAATAAATTACCAGAGGGGAGAAATTTAATGATAGAAAAGACTCTTTGGCATTTCTTTTTGGATTTACTAGTCCACTCTTTATCTCCAAGTCAGTCTATGGCATTCACTATACTCTGCTCCTCGGCAACCCTGGGCAGGGCATTGCATAGGCTTTGGTCACTGGAATGAAGTACTGGAGTATCATATCCCAGACTGCTTTATTTCTTCATTATTGCTGCTATAGAGATACCTCATTATCAGAAATGGTTTCATATGTTGCATCTCCATTACAAAAGCCTCCTTTAAGCATAGATCACCTCTATTTAGCACACACTCTCCTTCCTACATTATAGGGTCTTTACTTTTAAGTCTCCTCTTCTCACTAGTTTCAGTCCTTGACTTCACACTTCTATCCACAGTAATCTGTCTTCCACCCCAGCAGTGTACTGCAATTGCCCCTTCTTGATAATCAATGTTAAATCAGAGGGTGGCTTCTAATATTAGTGTAGTATTTGACACTGATGACCTCTCCTTCCTTCTTGAAACTCACTGTTTTGGTGGTTTAGAGAATATCACCTCTTCCCAGTTTTCTTCTTTCCTCCATGGTTTCTTGTGAACCCATTTCTTTTTTGAGTACTGATTTCTCTGCTCATAATTTAAATCAGTGACTGTCAAACAGGGCATTATGAATCCCAAATAAGGGGACGCCCTGGGGATAAGGATTTTTATAAGTAGCCTCAAAAATAGCCCTCAGTGATCTCTGCCTCATGGTATTGATATCCCTTGTGATTTTTCTTATACAAATTTCACTTGCACAACTATTTCCACAGCTGAAAATTGGCTTGAAAGCCAATGAATGCTCTAAATGTTGGTGTTTGTCAAGGTTCCATCCTTGGCCTGTTTCTCTTTACACTGTATCCACTTTACCTAGGAAATCATGCCTATGTCCATATTGATAATTACCTCCTTCTATTCTTACAGTTTCCATATGTATATTCCTAGACATACCTCAAAACTTAACTGCCCCATGGTATTCATATCCCTTGTATAATCCCATCCTCTTGAGGTAGACTGGTGGACTGGCCCTACTGAGTTATTCCTAGTGAACGGAAGACTGCAGACCTAACTTCTGCAATTAGGCTATAAGAGGACTGTGGCTTCCACCTTGAAATGTTCTCCCTTGCCCTCTCTTGGATTGTTCAACATGAATTAGCCAACTGCTATATGGAAAGGCCCATGGATGAGTGACAGAGGCTTCAAAACCCAGGTGAGTGAGCTTGAAAGAAGATACTCTGTCAGTCAAACCTTCAGATGAGACCACAGGCACGGCCAGCAAAACCGGACTGTAACCTGAAAGACCCTGGGCTGGAGGAACCCAGCTAAGCCTCACCCAGATTCCTGACCTACAGCAAGTGTGAGATAATAAATGCTTGTTGTTTTAAACTGCCACATGTCTGGGGGATTTGTTATGCAGCAATAGATAACTAATATAGGAATCCTAACTGTTAGGCTTCACCACTCACACACGGCTCCCTGCCCCCACCAATCCAGTCCCTGCCTGCAGCCCCCTTTCTCCACCACTGCCAGAACCATTCAACCAGACCAGTTTGGTTTTGATCTTTCCTATAAATTGATTTTCCTTCTACAAATTTTATTTGCACAACAATTTCCACTGCTTAAAATTGGTTTGAAAGCCAAAGAATGCTCTAATTGTTGGTGTTTGTCAAGGTTCCATCCTTGGCTTGTTTCTCTTTTCACTGTACCCAGTGTCCCTGGGAAATCATGCCTGCGTCCGTATTGATAATTACCTCCCCCTATTCTTATAGTTCCAAGTGCACATTCCTAGACTTACCTCAAAATTTAACTGATCATTGGCCATCTCCATTTGAATGTCCCACAAGCACCTGAAAGTGACCAAAACTAAACTTGTAAACATCCTTGCAAAATATATTTCTCCTATATTTCCCACTTTAATAATCAGTGCTACCATGACCCAGATCATCCTTAATTTCTCCCTCTCACTCCTCACTGTTCTTTCAATAATCACTTAAAATCCCATAAAATCCACTTCCTTACTATGCCTTGTGTAATATGGGGATAATAATAGGAATCAATACATAAAATTATTGTAATGCTAGCACATACTGAATGCTAGCCAAATGTTTTCTATTGTTATTTATTGTGCCACTTTCAAACCCATTCATTACCTTGCAAAAGTGATATTTCTAAACCTCATGACATTGTCCTGCTTAAAGCTCTTCGATGGTCCACTTATTACTCCTTAGCGCAGCATCCTACAACCTTCATAATCTGGCAAACCTCTCAAGTTTTATCTCTCTCCATCCTTCCCTACTGAACCTTAAACCCCAATCTGACTAAGCTACTTGACTTTCTTCAAGGGCCATGTTCTCACATGCCTCTCTGTGGTTGCAAATGTTGTCCCTTCTACCGTAAATACCTTTTCTACCCTACTGACCTGGCTAACTCCCACCCATCCTTTCAAAATTTGACTGATGTCATCAAATATTCCAGACAACTTCCCTAACCACCACACACACACACACACACACACACACACACACACACTAACACACTCATGCATGCAGGTGGACCCTCCCATGAAAATTCATGGGTCTCTTTGCACACCTCTATACCTAACATCTAAGGAATTGTAACTGTGTACATCTCTGTCTTTCTCCACTAGACATGAGCAGTGTACTCCAGCAATGAGCAGGAACATATGGAACATTGTAGGCACTCAATAAATTTTTAATCAAGGAATAAATGAGGGCTCTAATCTAACATTTCTTCTTCTCTTTGAGAGAGTGTACGAACTTTCTGTATTTTGTTGCTACAGTTGACTTTTGTAGTGCTGGCTTGATATAGTGTGGCAACAACTAGAGGGATTCTTAGTAAAGATGAATCAAGGACATCGTTTCTGGACAATGAAGAACCCTGGGAAGCTCCAGAGACTTTGGACCCATCTGTCCAACCTGGACCAAGTGAATGAAGTCATAACAATCTCTGCAAGCCTGCCTATTCCATAGCTTCAGGCAGATGCACACCTGGCTAGAGTCTACTATTTTTAATTCCCCACTCCCACAAAATTCCGTAACAATTGTTATAAAATTGAAAGGTTTTGAGTACTTCAAGCAAAAGCTTCAAATCAACAATGCCAGTGAGGTAGCTTTTGTGTCTCATCTTTCAACAGCTATCTAAGTAGTCAGGTACCTTAGGTTGGCACACCATTAGCCAGTGTATTGATTTCCAATTGGTGGGAGGAGCAAGGTCTATATCACTTCAGTAAGTGTCAAAAAGACAAGTAAAGAGACCAAAGAGTTTCCTGTCTTTTTAGATATAATCAAGGAGCTGCTAAGTCCCTGGTTCTCAAAATATGTAAGAATGAGGAAGTTACACTTTTTTTCTTCCTATATAATTTTCTATTTTAGTTTAACCTGAAGAAGTAAAATAACTGTTAAGAAATTACATGTACTACTGGTAGAAATGGGAGAGACTGTCTCAAGGTCTCAACAACACAACAAAAATGAGCATGTCTGTATTACTAGTGAGACCTTTTACTAAACCCATTCATTTCTGTGAGATCAGAAAGGACAGTTTCTCAAACAGAACTTTTTCTGTTGCTAGGAAAAAGAAATTAAGGGAAAAGTATACCTATAAAATTGATCAAGAGGGTAAAGAAAGAACTCTCTTTATATTTCCAGCACAAAGAAATGGAATTATTCTTCAAGAACATATTTTCATCACTAGAGTAAGGCGACAATGATCAGAGTAAGACTGAAAGAGATCAGAGTAAGACTGTAGTGTTTACATATTGGAATATTTGTCATTTTCTTTGGAACAAGTAATTTCCCCAGAGATGTTGGCTGGAAGTTTCTATGCTGCTGCAAAAATAGGAAATAGAAGCAATAAACAAGGGATGAGAATATTTTGTGTGAGAAAATACAACTCAGAAAAAGTGATGGCAAATAACAGACTGAAGTGCTGACCCCACTAAAAAAAGATGTCAATTTCAGTTACTAACTGAGAAATGACGTGTTCCGCAAATGTGGGCCCAATAAGGTGTACACAGGGTTACACAGTGTAATTCATCTCACCTTGCACCATAAAACAACTCTAGAATTCAGAGGGAAAGGAGATAATGTTTTCTAAAGATGCTTTGCAATCTTACCTTTGAATCTATGATATATCCATCTTAGAAAACTCCTTGCAGAAGACAGTGACTTTATCAGCACCCAAAAGATGTATTAATGAAAGCTCATCTCACCTGGGAGAAGATATTCTCAAGATACATATATGGCAAGGGGCTGATATCAAGAATGATAGAAAGAACAGTGGAGGAGCGGACAGGGGCTTTGAACAGATGCATCACAAGGAAGGATGTATGAATGGACAATAGGCACATGAAGGAATTGTTCATTAGGGAATGTAAATTAACCAACAATGAGATACCATTATGCACCCACAAGAATGGCCAAACTCTACAGGACTAACTATACCAAGTGTTGGTGAGGATGTGGAGCAACTAGAATGCTCATGCACTGTGATGGGAATATAAAATGATTCAGTAACTTTGGGGAGAAGGTCTGCTCGCTTATAAAATTTAACATACATTTATTCTATGACCTCTTAATTCTACCCCAAGAATTGCACAAGATAAATAGAAACATATTCACAAAATGCCTTGCCATAGATTGTTTACAGCAGCTTTATTCATAATTAGCCAAAACCCAGAAATAGTCCAGGAGTCCATCAATAGGAAAATGAATAAACAAACCATGGTATGTTCATACAATGGAATACTACTCAACAATATATGTGCAACAACATAGATGAATCTCAAAACTATTATGGTGAGTGAAAAAATCTATATCAATCAGGGATCTCCAAAAAAACAGAACAGAACAAGATCAATATGTATACACACACATAAAAGGATTATAAGAACTGGCTTATACATTTGTTGGGGTGGGCAAGGGCAGACAGGCAAGCTGGCAATGTAGGCTGCAGTCTTGAGGCAGAATTTCTTCTTCTTCAATAAATCTCAGTTTTTGCTCCTCAGGCCTCCAAGTGATTGGACAAGGCCTACGCACATTATCAAGGGAAATCTCCTTTACTGAAAGGTAATTGATTGTGGATGTTAACCACATTTCCAAAATGCCTTCAAAGCAACACGTAGAATGGTGTTTGATTACATAACTGGGTACTATAGCCTAGCCAATTTGACACATAAAATTAACCATCACAGAAGCCTTACAAAAAAAGACTATACTCCCTGATCTTATTTATATGAAATTCTAGAACAGGGAAAACTAATATAAAGAGGTATAAAGTCAGAAAGGAGTTTGCCTCTTGGGGTTGGTAGTGAAGAGGCAGGAGAGAACTTTCTAGGGCGATGGTAACATTCTACATACTAACGGGGGTTTGAATTACACAAGTGTGTGCATTTGTCAACAGTCAGGGAATGTACATTTGGGATTTGTGCTTTTTATATACAGAAACTGTATTTCAAAGGAAAAAATCTATAAGTGAATAGTGAACTCTATTTGATAATATGTATGCTGAGTATTGAGGGAAGTTTTAAATGCTTTGAAAAGTAGGATTGATGGATGGATATTTAGAAGGGTAGATATGTTGATATATATGTGATAAGGTGAGTTTGGGAGTGTTGACGTCGGAGTGAAGATGAGGCATACACAAAAGTTCACTGTAAAATGCTTTTGGCTTTGCTGTATTTTTAAAAATTATCATAACAAAACGTAGGGAAAACAAATCAGTCTCTCAAAATAAGTTACATGTTTGTATCCTTCTTCCATCAACCAATTGCAATCAAGTGTCAGCCCAAGTGCTGTATCAAACTCCTCTCACTAAGACCACCAACCTCTATATTGCTAAATCTCATGGCACTCTTCTAGACCTAGCATATTTTAAATTTCAGAGAAGGTGGCCCTGAACTTAAGAGCTCATTAAATACTCTTGAAAAAGGAGTGTTGCCTCAACTTTAAATACTGGCGTGCTTTTCTTCACAACCACTGATTCCTCCTCCTTTTTGTAAGCAGAAAACTATCAATATCAACCTTTTTGAGTTTTCTGTGTCCTAGAACCTTGCTACTCAAAGTGTGAATCAGCAGCGTTGGTGTTACCTGGGAACTTGTTAGAAATGCAGAATCTTAGGTCGCACCTCTGAATTACTCAATGAGAATCTGCATTTTAACCAGAAGATGATTCATATGCATATTAAAGAATGGGAAGCTCTGGTTTCTAGCTTAGCTGTCCAAGCTGTTTATTGGTCTAAGACACCACCGTTTCCTGATTGACCGTCTAAATCTCTGGATCCTCCTTCACAGGCTCCTTTTCTTCTCTCCACCAAGTATAAATTAGAGTTCTGTCCAGATGTTCTGATGCTCTTCTTTCCTTATCCCAGTTTTGGCCATCTGTTCGCCTAAATGCTAAAGTCTCCCAAATATCTATCTCTATCCACTCCTTTGAGGTCCAGATCTATACATCCAATCGCGTATTGACAATTTCGCTTTCAATGTCCCCCAGACACCTCAGACTCGTATCAGAAACTGAGTTCAACTTTTCTTCCACTATACACCCTTCTCCTCCTCCCCACACTGCATGTCTTAGTTAATGGTGCCAGTATCCAAGAGGGGAGTCATGCTAGATGCACATCGCCTCCACTCTGTACCGTAACCAGGTACTGTTCTACTCTTCACCCAGCTTTCTAAATATCTCTGAGATAGGTCCCTATCTCTCCCTTCCTGTTGCCACTGATAAGTTTTTCCTTCACACCTAGGCTATTTCATAATAGATTTTCCTGCCTTTGGTAAAGCACTTCTCCATTCAACTTTTTCCAGAGTGGTTTACCTAAAACAAAACTTTCATCATGTCTCTTTTTTGCTTTTAAAATCTTTCAACAATAAGCCTTACTTTCAGTATAAACTTCAAACATCTTGGGCTATATTTATACCTCACACCCTAAACAAAATGAACAGATTTATAGTAACTGAAATGCTTTCTCACATCCTAGTATCTCTATGCACACTACTTCTTCTTCCTGGAAAGCAGATTTTAAGAATGGTGAAGATCATGTGATCTACGATTAAGTGACCAGGTTTCAAATCCCAGCTCTGCAGCTATGCCAGTTATGTAACCTTGATTATGTTATTCAGTGTCTCTAGGACCCAGTTGACTCAGTCATGAAATGGGAGATGCAAATGGGATTTGTGTGTGTATGTGTACATATGTGTGTGAATAACGTATTTAGTGAGGCATATCCTAAATATTGAATGTGGCATGGTTACCACTATATTACATGAAATGCCTGTAACTGCCTTTACTCATACTCTTCTTGGTGATCAACATGACAGTAACCTTCCCCTCAGCTTGAACTTTAGACCACCTTCTTCCTGACTTTAAGCCTTTTTTTTTCTTTTTTTTTTTTTAAGAGCATTCACCTTTGAAAACTTATAATTGTAAATCCTTTCTCGTCTCCTTTGAGATGTAAATCTTCTATCAGTCTCTGGCTAGTTTACTACTAGCTGCTACTAGAAAGATACTCAGAAGTATCTTTCTCAAGGACCTGGAAACCATTTCTTGAAAATGTAATCATCAAGGAAGACAGTGCCCTTATCTCCCAGTTCCTATGGGAGGGTAGGTGTCTGACTTTGGTGCACACCTTATTGCAAGTTGCAAAACTACATCCTGCCATCAAAACTGGGTAAGCCAATTAGCAAACACAGATGGCCCGTGACTTTTCTCTAACGTCCTGTAGTGCTTTTCCTCTAAATTACCCTGGCACTTAAAAACTCGGCCACTCTTCGTTTCGGTGGGGTTGAGTTCAGCCTGGAGTCTGGCCTCTCTCATTGACTGTAAGAGCCTTGAATAAAGTCATCAGTGCCTGTTTAACTTTGGTACAATTTTTGCTTTGTCATTGGGTAATTGTTACTCATCCTTTCAAAAGTCAGTTTAAATGTCACTTTTTTTAGGAAGACTTCCTTAATGACCTCCAGGCTACCTTCCTACACAAAGATTTGGTTGTCTTTCTTCTAAACTTCTACAACACTTGGTACATGCCTCATATAAAATAGGTTTCTTTTTATTTATCTGTCTCATCTCCCAGAATGGGAGTTCCTTGATACACATGTATATCTTGCATCTCTGTATTGCTCATTTCTACAGCAAATTTTAGTCCATGATGGACATCAATTAATGGTGGTTGAATGAATTAATAATCACATGGATAAAGATATCAAATCCAGATCTTGTCATAACATGATGCTGAGCAAAGCATGACCAGCAGGCTACATCCTGCTTATTTAATGTCTGAAGGATCCGAGGTAATCATGAAGAACATATTATCTGATGAGTGCAACACACACAAAATCTATGCTGAGCGAGTAAGAAAAGAATATCCCTCTTCCTCCTGGAATACATATCATTTTATGCCCTCTACTAGTTTCTAGCATTTTGGGATCTCAGATGTTTCTACACTTACTAAGTGAACATTTAGTTTGAGAAACATATATATGTTAAACAATTTTTTTTTTACTTTTGGTTAAGAAATAATCTTATTCCTCAGCTCAGTTGTTTAAGCTGTAAATTTGGTAAACTGAATGTTAGAATACTGTGAGTTTCATGTGTGCCTTGACAATGTTTTCCTAAATGGGAAGACAATAACCTCACTCTTATGCCTCAAGGCTTGTACATGCTAGAGAAAAACAGATTTCAAGGTTTATGGAGCACATCAACTTTACCACATTCATGAGGAGCACAGCCTACTATTTATTGGGTGCTAACTAGGGGAAACACATTGAGCTAAGCACTTTATAAGCATCATTTTATTTAAATACCAATTCTGTGATTTAGATATTTTAACTGACCAAGCTCATCTTGTTGAAATCTTCCTTTGCTTACTTTTCCCCAGCCACATGACCTTTCTAGTCCTTGAGTTTCCCATCTCAGAGCTTCTGGAGTTAGCTGTTTCCTCCATCTGCACTCATTTTCCTGAGAGTCTTTGTTTGGTTGATTCCTTCTCATCCTTCAGGTGTCAGCTTAAACTTCACCTTCTCAGAGAAGCTTTTCTTGACTACCCAAGTTAAAGTTGCTGCTTACCCCTCCCAAGTCACTCTCTACCTCTTCCTCCTGATTTAACTTCTTTATAGCAGAGGTTCTCAAAATGTCCTTTGCAATCCTGTGGGGATCTCTGAGACCCCTTTAGGGGTGTCCATGAAGAGAACAATATTTTTATAATAATACTGAGGTGTTATTTGCCTTTTTCACTGTATTGACATTTGTACTAACAGTGCAAAAGCAGTGGCAGGTACCATCCTAGATGCCTCAGTATGAATCAAGTCACTGGCACCAACTGTACTAGTGGCCATTGTATTCTTCAGTGCCATGCAATCACAGGATACAAAAAAAAAAGTAAAAACAAAAAAGTAGCTTAAGAATATCCTTGATGAAGCAGTAAAATGTATTAATTTTATGAAACCTCTGCTCTTGAGTATACACTTTTTCAATATTCTGTGTGATGAAATGGGGAGTACACATAAAATATTTTGATGCACTCCAAAGTACGATTATCTCAAAGAAAAGCACTAGTATGATTGAATTGAGAATAGATTATCTTTTTTTTTTTCATGGAACAGCATTTCTATTCAAAAGCACAACCTAGAAACTTGGGTATACGGCAGACATTTTCTAAAAGGTAAACAACATGAATCTGTCACTGCAAGGAAAACAACTGACAATACTTGTTGCCAGTAATAAAATTTGATTTTTCCAGAAAAAAACCAGAATTTTGAAAATTTGTATGTGCCACCATGAGCTTGAAAGCTTCCAGATACTTAAGATTTTTCTGATAAGAACTGTGGTAATATTAACAAATGTGATTTTTTTATGTTGCATATGTGTATATAACTCAGTGAACCGATATTTTCCAAATGACCAATACATGACGTTATAAAAACATGAATGGATAAAAGAGCCATTGAAACTGTAAGACAGACCCATAGGTTATTATTGTAACAGAATATGAAAAGTTTATTGATATGATTTTGGACTCTACTTTGCAATTAACATTTTAGAAGCTACCACTTGTCAAGTTTTATCACCAGCTT
Organism: Lagenorhynchus albirostris; assembly: GCF_949774975.1. Classification (NCBI taxonomy): domain Eukaryota; kingdom Metazoa; phylum Chordata; class Mammalia; order Artiodactyla; family Delphinidae; genus Lagenorhynchus; species Lagenorhynchus albirostris. Next base: position 33,944,539 of record NC_083103.1, read on the forward strand.
ACATTCTATTCTATATTTGTAATTATTGTTATTGTTTATCTCCATCCATTGATTGTTAGCCATAAGAAGAGAGTCTACATCTGTCTTATTCATTGATATCTCCTGTGCCTAAGAGAGTGCCTGGCACATACTAGGTGTTTGATAAATATTTGGTTGCATGAATGAATTCTCATTTTAAAGATGAAGAAATTTAGTCTTAAAGACATAATGTTACGTACCCAAGGTCACAGATCTACTAAGTGGCTGAGAAGGAATTCAAATTCAGTTCTGTCCAGCTTCAAAGCTCATGCTCTTAATTAAGTTACTCAACAAAATTGCCTCTCCAGTGAAGATTTGGAGATGGTCTTTAGTCCAACTTATAGACTGACCCAGGGTCACAGAGTTAGTTCTTCTGAAAAACAGCCCGGGCTTCCATCCACTCCCATTAGGGGTGGGTAGGTGTGGAACCAAGGCCATGGAAATCACATGAAGCAGCTTTCATTTCTCCTGCCTTATCCCCAGCTCTTTCTTTTCTAAAACCCCAGATGACGAGGAAAGGCACAGAAGAAATGGGGCCTGGCATGCTAAGTTGAGGACTTTAACTTTCTAACCACAGCAGATATTTTTCCATAGCTGACAACTAAGTCACACATCTTGCAGAGGTGTGCTTTGATAAATGACAGCCAGCTACACCAAAAGACCCCGCCATTCAGAGACTGCAGCCACTGAAATGGAATCGCATTCTGGCAATTCCAGTGCTTGGCAGAAGCATAGAGCGCAAATCTTAAGAGAACAAGATCCTTTGGAAAGGCTCTTGCCAGGTCTCTCTTGAAATTTAATTACTTTCCCTTTATAGATGACTCTTAAAACAAACCAACAACAAAAATACTTTATTGCTAAATTATTTCAAATGCTGCATGGCAGCGACCAAAGCACATGTGACTCCAGTTGTCACTAAAGAAAATTTCATGTGTGTGTTCACAGGTAACATAGCTGGGAAGCCGGAGAATAGAATGAAAAGGGACCTTATGCGCCCCTACGCTCTGCTCTCATGATGCCCAGGGCAATACTTATCGGACACCACTTCCAGTGCTCAAGGAAATACCCTTGATCAATGTTGGCCTTAAACACTGAGTGGCTACTTAGCATGGTAAGCTCACCAGCTTCTAGCACAGAGCAGATAATCAATAAATGATCATTAAATGACTAATTTTCCATAACGCCAGTAGATATTTCACACATTCACCATGAGTATGCTTCCTCTAATCTGGAAACACTACGGTTATACTGAAGGCCAGAAAAATCCTGCTGTCTGTAGCAGAGAAGGTTAAATTTGTAAATCATAGCGGTTTATATACTTCTGCTGGTAAAGATGATAATATTTTACCTTTAGAGAGATCTTATATCCAGATCACAGCTGTCAGATGAAAATATTGACTTAGCCTACAGCCCTACTACAAAATATAAAATAGTAACATCTACCTCTCCTAGAGGAAATTCAACCACACTATCATTTGGGGTGGAGGTAGGGGAGGATATTAAAGAAACTAGATATTTAAATTAATTGAGTTAATAATAGAAGGTTTAAAATGATCCTAATTAATACATTTGCTAATTATTTTTCCCTAACCTTGATATTGTTTTATCCCTAGATTTCAATGTATGTTATATCCAGATACAAGCACAAAATAAGTGCTTAATAAATTTTTGTCAAACTAATTTGATACAGTGGTTCTCTAAGTATGGTCTGAGGACCCCTGGAGACTGTGGTGTGCTGGAGCAGCTTCTATCATCTCATAAGCACCAACTATCACATTTTCAAGAATTTTATGAGCCAGTTGTTAAATATGACAGTTATTAAAAAATAAATTATAACAACTTACAGTTAAGTTATATAAAAATAAAGGTAATACTCAAAACCCATCATTTCCTAAATATTTTACTACATTTCACTATTTCTAGGTTCTCGAGGTTATTAAATCTATTGTATTTTTATATAGAAATACGGAATTGTGTGCTACTGTGCTTTTCTTCCCAATTCTGCATTATCAGCCATGTTGGGAACATTTACACGAGAAAAACTGGTAAATGCTACCAAATGGGCTTTTATTTCCTCCTTGATGAGCTGGTTATCATAATATTTACTAGCACACCACTTCCTGAGAGTTTGCAAGACTCTTTCAGGTGGTCTACCAAGTCCTCCCCCTTAATGTGAGAGACCAGATTTTCTACATACATGTGAACCAAAACAATGATTAAAACAGATTGAATGCAGAAACAGATATAAGACTCCACCTGTAAGCTAGATATTAAAGTAATTTTCAAGAAATGTAAAACTATGCCATTCTTCTCACTTTTTTCATAAAAAGTGTTATTTGTGTTATGTTAAAGACAAGATAACAAGCCCAAAATGGAGTTGCTTATGCTAAGCTCCACTTCACCAAGTCAAGACCTAAATACAGTTTCAGCTCTCCCAAAAATGAAATCTTAAACCAGCCAATCAGGAATCTCCTGATCAGCATTAGTTAGGTAATGTGCCTGATAAACCTCTGCCATCTCCTAGAGGGGAAGTAACCTTGCAATAATCAACCTACTTTTTTGCCTAGTTACAACCTCCTTATTCCTGCTCACTTCCGCCTATAAAATCTCTGCCTTGTATAGCTCATCAGAGATCCTTCCTATCTGCTAGACTGGATGCTGACTGATTCATGAATCACTGATTAAAGCCAGTAAGATCTTTATAATTTGCTCAGTTGACTTTTTTGTTTTTTAATAGTTAATGTAATAATGTAATCTTTTCATTTATATACTACATGGATTCATTTATACTTAGTTTTAAATTCTGATATGATAAATATTGACAGATATGTCAGAAAAGCAAAAGCTCTTTGGGGTCTTCAAGAATTTTTTAAAAATGTTTTTAAGAGTGTGAAGGGGCCTAACGTCAAAAGTTGGAGAATCACTGATTTAATAGTGTAGTAAATCCTATATAGTGCTTTTTGACTTAGTGTAGTCAAACCAGAAAAGCAGGTCTATATTCCTAGGCCTTTGTGACCTTGGGAAATTAATGATTGACCTTTTCAAATCTTTATTTCTCCATTTGCGAAAAGACAGTGCTAGATAAGATGATCTCAAATGAACCTTTTTTTAGCTCTTAGATTCTGTGACTAGGAGAATTATAAACGAGCTTTGTTCCTAGTTTGAAGGCAGTGGAAATGTTTTTGCTATGTCATCTTTTTTATACGTCTAACCCACATCATTACTATCTTTAACAATCTTTTCCGCCTAAGCTCCTGCCCCTCAAAGGATTTAACATTAGATTACACCACTATAATTACAGAAATCAGTACTTCCAGTGTCAAAAACTCAGACCAGTCCTGGACTAAATTATATGTCATATAGCAGCCATAAAAACGCAGTGCAGACCAACAAAATGCCACGGTTTAGTGTCACTCCATCCATCAGGTGGAAAACGAAATTGCTAAAGCAGGCGCTGTGACCGAATTTAATAAAGCAAACTACCACCCAGGACCTGCTTTGCATTTCCCACAGCAGCGGGGTGACATGTGATGCCCCGAGTATTTTCTCTTTTCTGTGCAAGCACCATAAATTAGTATCTGTTTGACATCCTCAAAAGTGTGTGAGTTATCCCTCTTAATTCCAGGCAAGTCTGCGGCGGCTCTGCCTTCCGAAATCGCTGCGGCAAAATGCAAATGAAGTATGTAATAAAAGGCCCTTGCCAAGTGCGCCAAGACTGCAGCCTTCACTTTGATATCACATCTGCGTCTCCTTTCCTCTCGCGCACCCACAGCCAGAGCGAGATGTGAAATCACATCTCAGTCTTCTGGGAATTCAGTTTCCAGAACCCCTCACGACACCAAACGAACAAGCAGAGAAAGCAAGCCTGCGCGGGGGCGAAGCTGCGCGGAGATGAGAAAGGTCAAGGGAGCGCGGGGGTGAGCAGCTCTGCTGGGCGTCCGCCTCGCATCTCGGGTCAAGGGTGGACCTGGGCTCCACTGAGCCCCGGCCCGTAAGAGGCCCAGGAATCAAAGCAGCGCTAAAATGGCTGCCGGCATCACCGCTGCCGGGAAGACGGCTGCTCAATGCCAAGGGCAGGCTGCCCTCCCAAAGCGGCCCAAAGCGCCCCGGGTCCGCGCCGCCCAGGAGCGTCCCCCTCCCAGAAGCAGGCGAGACGCTGTCAAGGTGCCCCGCATTTGGGGCGCCTCCCAAGGCCAAGGTGAGGCGACCCCCGCCTTCATTTAATTCTGCAGAAGGTCACCCCCTCACCACCCTCCTCTGCGCGACACGTGCGGCAAGGCATTACCATGGCAACCTCCTTTTCTCCCCCTCTCTCATTATTGAACAGCTGAGACACCGAGCGTCCCTGAACTTGTTACTGCGCAAGTTAATGCAGTCCTCGGAGGGCTTAGTTTCCTAACTATTGTTCTTTGCGCAACTGATTGCTTCCTGAAGCTAGAGAAACCTACCCGTATGTTTCAGATGTTCTCCCCACCACTCCTGGGCCAAACATGTCAGTGAATCTCATCATTCTCCTCCAAGGAAGCGCAGCAGAATTACTAGAAGGAGCAGAATTCAACTTGAACCCCACTTTATTGACACTAATCTTGGAACCATTTTAACGTTTGGAGGCCTCCGTTTCAAGAGATCTAAATCATTAATAATTATAATAAATTATATTGTGTATATTATCTATTGATAATTATGGGAAAACCTCTCTCTCTCCCACCTATAATTAATGTTTGAAAGTACAATATTCTTTCTAGCTATGGCCTATCAGAATGCCCAGTGAAGTAAGTTGATAAACAGGTGTTTCTTTTAATTGTAAGTAATTGAAAATAATGACCCCAGAGGACACAACTGTATGCTCAATAATCAAAGAAATGCACATTAAAATAGCTATTTAGTAAGGATTTTTTGTTTGTCTGATTTTAATAATAGCCAGTGTTGACAAGGGGTGGCAAAACTCATATATGGCTAGTGATAGAGTAAACTGATACAATCTTCCTAGAGGCAATTTTTTCAAGAAATTATTAGACCTGTGAACAAAATATAGCTACAGATGCTCATAGCACAAATGTTTATAATGTATCTTTTTAATACAGCTAAATGTACACAGAGGATTGGATAAAGAAATCAATACAGTGTGATATTGTGTATCTTTTAAAAATGAACTGAGAGAACACATAATTCCTTGAAAGATTTTTTAAAGATTGATAGCTAAATGAAAAGTAGGTTTTAAACAGTAATTAATTTGATCTTATTTTTGTTTTACTTAAATGTATTTAATAAGGAAAATGTAAACAATGCTTATCTCTGTGTGGTGTAATTACAGATGATTTTATCTTGTTCCTTACTCTTTGACAGTGACAAGCATTATTTTGTATTGTTATATATAACAAGAAAAAACCCCAAAACATGTTTTGTCCAATGTTCTATAAATAAATAAATATAAACATTTATAATAATAAAATTATAATCTATTTACACCTAGGTCATAATTAAATATGTTTTCCTCAAAGGAAAGTAAAGATTTTAATAGAGAAAAGAGATCTGGATCACTCTAATCATTTGTTTCTCCCCCATCAGATATCCGAGTACTTGCATTTGGTTTGGAAAGGAAATATTTCTTTAATTCTTTAGGTTCTACCAAAGGAAACAAAAATGAGTTTCCATTGAGAGCATAATGATATTAAGGAATACTCAGAAACATTTTAGCATCATACATCTTCATTAAGGATTAAGACTTTCATTTTGTTCTGTTCTCCGGCTATAGAATTGCAAACTGAAAAGCAGTTGTGGGTTTAAAGTGGAAATTCATGAGTGATGATGAGAGGTCTGGCTCCAGCGCCAGATAGTGCACAAAGCAGAATCCTTCAAAACGGCCTTCTCTGTGGTCCTCGTACCCAGGCCCCAGAACAGCAGGGAATGGCCTGTCATCCCATTCACACACAACTACTTGATCTTCTAGGGAAACTGCTCTCTTCTCACCCTGGGGAGAGTAAATCTGACGTTTGTTAAGTCACTTGTGAGAAGCCCCGCAGAAGTACACTCAAGGCACCAAATTTCTAAGGAAAAACCCAGGCCTGACCAATGGTTGCAATGAAACTGGGCCCTTTTAAGGTTTGAGAACTGCTCCTCGTGAATTATCCTGAAGAAAATAAATCATAGACCTGGGCAAAGATATAGCTACAAGAATGTTTGTTTTCATATTGTTTTATAACGGTAAAATTTTAGAATCCACATAAATGTCCGAGAAATCACATTATAGCTGGATGATAAAACTGTATGTTGCCATTAAGACTAAAGATAGAGAAGAATATCCAATGAAGCAGGAAAGTGCTCACAGAGCAGTGTTATGTGAAAAGAAAGGCATGTTAAATATAGAATGTACTATGAGACCACATTTTTATAAAATATTTCATATGATATGCAATATTTAATGTATTACATACATAACTGAAAATGTAAGCTCCAAAATTATGGATTGCCAGTTATTTTTATTTTAACATCTTTAATAAATCCATTAATAATAAGCCTTTCATGGTTAAGGAATTATTAATAAGGTATTATGGGAGAAAGTATGTTTTTATTAGAAGCCAGGGAAAGTATTAGAGGCTCTGATGACTTTTCAGATATGCATTTGCAGGCATCTGGAAATACTTTCAAAGCATGCATTTTATTAGCTCAGCAATTAGAGGATGATACACTGCCCGCGTCACATTACCCACCTCACATATCCATTTCTCTGGACTAGAGTTCTTGGACCCTGTCTTTCTCTCCAACCTAATTGTTAGAACAGGTAAGACACCACTCAACTAAGGACATCTGTTTACAACATTGAAAAATTGAAATCAAGCTAAAGGTTGCCTAATAAGCACATTCTATGCATTCTCAGAGTGCATGTGTTCTCTGGATTCTGGTCTGATTTTCCATAAACCTCTCATTTATAAACGGAGAACACACATTTGACTCTCTAATTGGCAGTCCATAAGTTTACCCCCTCAGGGTACAGGGCCAAGCATTTCAGGCTTGAAAAGTCTTTATTGCCTGGTCCCTGACAACCAGTGGAGCACCAGATCCTGACCCTGCCTTTCCCACCTCCTGAGCTCAGCGATAGTGAGACAACAGCAGTTAACACAAATTGAGTCTCATTACATCCTGGACATTGTTCTAGTTCTCCCAGCAAACCTATGGGGTAAATATTACTCTAAGAGTATTCTTCCCATTTTACTGATGAAGAAACTAAAACACAAAGAGGGTAACCAATGTTATCATCCACAGTTAATAAGCATTAGCAGATAAACCCAGGGAGCTTGCCTCCAGCTCTTAACTGTTATACCACCACCCAAATAACGTGTACAGCTTGACAAGTAAGTCATTAGCTTCAGTGACTCTCTGCCTTAGTCTCAGCTCTTCCCACTGTGTAGAAGACCCTTCCACTTAGCCAAACTCGAACTCTTCTTTCAAAACACAGATGTAATGTATCACCTCTGAAAACTCTTCCTCAATCAGATTTAAGGGTTTTCCTCTCTGCTCCCATATGTACCTCAGTTATGGTACTAATCACATTGCTGTAAGACATATTTATTTACCTGCTTCCACAATTAATCTTTGAGCCCTTCAAAGCCAGGAATCAATATCTGTTACCAGTGTCTCCCATAGTATCTGACATATAGAAAATTCTTAATAATTCATCTATATGAATGATTATAAAGAATCCCACAGAGTTCTGCTTGCCCAAATATATGGTCTTCAATGTCCCACCATGACAGCCACTGTTGCTCTGTTAGAGCAGGGGCTGTGTAGATGAACACTGTACTAGCAGCCAAAAGACCAGTGCAATGTTAGCTTTGCTCCTAAAATACAATCTTTGCCTTGCTGGGCTCTTAAATGTTCATTGTGGACCTATCCTTAGGGAGGGAAGGGAAAAGACTTATTAAGATATTATCAGATATTTATTTTGACAATTTTCAGCTAGTCTGTTAGGGAAAAGGGCCCCAAAAGGGTGGGACAGAGGATGACTAAGTGATAAAGAGTTTAGTCTTCAGCAAGTGGCCAAAAAGGAGTTCGCTGTGATGAGGCTCTGTAGCTGGCAGTCTGTAAACATTACCGGATCTTTCTCCTTTGGGAAGTTCACATTTCCCTTCCTCACAAGCTGCACCAAGACAGGCATGAGACTCATGGTCTGTTGGTGTCAGTGTTTTTGAACATGGAAAGATTATTCTTGCCAATTGCAGTGAGACCACTAGTGGGACTGCTTGAAGCAGTAGAAGGTAACTAATATTTATGCATTAAAATTGATATATTGGACAGGAATAAAGACCCAGACATAGAGAATGGACTTGAGGATACAGGGAGGGGGAAGGGTAAGCTGGGACGAAGTGAGAGAGTGGCATGGACATATATACACTACCAAACGTAAAATAGATAGCTAGTGGGAAGCAGCCGCACAGCACAGGGAGATCAGCTCGGTGCTTTGTGACCACCTAGAGGGGTGGGATAGGGAGGGTGGGAGGGAGATGCAAGAGGGAAGAGATATGGGGATATATGTATATGTATAGCTGATTCACTTTTTCATATAGCAGAAACCAACACCCCATCATAAAGCAATTATACTCCAATAAAGATGTTAAAAAATTAATTTAAAAAAATGCTTAAAAAACTTGATACATAATGAAAATTTAACATGTTTCTGTTTGCATCATTACCATTTCCTTCATCCTTCTGTTGTGCCTGCATTTATATTAAGCAATCCCAAATCTCTTTTGGAACAAACCTGGGAATAAATAAATACAAAAGATGAAAATAAACATACGTTTGATTCACTTTGAGGTTCTGGTTTGAACTTTGCTTTGGGCTTTTAGGTTTACTTGTGACCACATTTCTCAGAGAATGTAGCATATCCTCACAGCTATCCTCACGGAACTCAGAAGAAATTCTTTGAAAGAATCAAAATCCCAGGAGTGAAATAAAATTAATTTCATCCCTAAATATTTCCTACATTCTGATTGTACATATTGAGGTTTGGCTACTTAGAGGCTCGTTTGACCATCAAGGAAAACTCTAGCTTCTGTTAAGGGCTCTTGCATTTTTAACTAAGGGTTCTGTTTTGAAGTTTTGCAAAGTTCTCATAGATATCTAGTGACTCCTTGTGGAGTTTTCTTTCTATGTGTAACAATTCACTAAAAAATTAGGAAATCATAGAATCTCAGAATTGAAGGGGCCATACAAATATTTAATGCTAACTTCCACCCAATTGGGAATCTATTGCAATAACTGTGAAAGAAGGTTGAAAATATCTGGTGACAAATGGGCGTCTTTTGGATTACTACCTCCTCTCTCCTTCGCTAGTGTCGAAATAGATTCATAAACTATGTTACACAGAAGTAACCATTTCAACAGGGATCAGAACGAAAGCAAAAAAAAAAAAAGAGAGAGAAGGGAATTTCATATTGGCAAAGTCTAGGATGTCCACTGTGATTCTGTGGGGGAACTAGATCCTCAAGATAGTTGGTCCTAGTTGGTGGTCCAGTAATAAATGTTCCAAGCACAATGAGGTTTCTCTAAAATCCTCCACCCCAAAATCCCCCCAAATAGTCCTCTTACTCTGAAATATCATCATTACGGTATGTTTTTGATGTTTTATTAATATCTAACAATATTGGTTGAGGCATTTGTCAGTTGGGTCTCAGCACCTAGCCTTCTGCCCAGTAGCACTCTATTTGTCTTTTGTGGAACAGCTTCTTGCCACGTTATGTAGAGGCTATGTGGGGTGGTAAAATTCGTCACCCAGTTCCTACTCTTGAAGGCTCAGTATGGTCAGGTGGTTATCACAGCCAATTAGACAGTTTCTCCAGGACACTGATTTTTAGCTAGGTATTTAAGAACCCAAGAAGTCCACTTGAGATTGTCATTGCAGCAGTGGTACCCTACCATACTCTTCCAGCTATGAAACTATTTCCACACTCTAGAGAGCTATCTTGGATCCGGGCTAGTTCCAAGCCTAGTTCCATCGTTTCATGGCATTCTCAATATTTTTCTAATATGGTTAGAAGAAACAAAGCAGTAAAAAAACAAAACAGTAAGCCAGTTTCTAAAATTGATTGTGGTGAATGGTTGCACAGATCTGTGAATATACCAAAAAACATTGAATCATGCACTCTCAGTGGGTAAATTATTTTGTACATGACTTGTATTCCAATAAAGCTCTTCCCATAAAAAAGTCAGCCAGAGTTGGTTTCTACTGCTTGATACATAACAAGATGTAACTGTTATAATCTTTCTGTGAGGATGAAAATATCTAATCTGTAAAGGATTGCGCATTCTCAAGTCTCTTTAATAGTGAGTTCACCAAGAAAAAGTAATAGGGCACTAGTTTTTAATGGGGGTTGAACAAGTCTGGCAAATACAGTGCTATTCTGAGGGCAGGCAACAAGGAGGTACCACATAGGTGAGATTTTAGATGTTCAGACTGGCCCAAAGGCAGTGAATGATGGAGATGTTGGAGTCACAGGTATAGACACACGTTGTGGTAGTCTGTAAGGGGGGGTAAGTTTTACTGTCAGTAGTCCTAACTCCATATTTATCTGAAGTCATATACTTAGTGCCAAGTTGATTACTCCTCTCCTGCAAATCATTTATTATCCACCCCATTATTCTAATAACAAACGCAGTATCTGAAGATAAAGAATGTACATGTAAAAAACACATAATTAACAATTAACGCACATTGCAAACCCTAAGGTAAAGTCTTCCTGTGTTTTATTTTATTAACAATTCATAACAACTCTGTACTTCTACGGACAAAAATTTAGCAGTTTTTCTCAAGGTTGCAGAGCCAAGAGGTAAAGGAGATGAAATTCAAACTCAGATCCATCTGGTTCCTTCATGACCACCTGAAGGTCATGGTTTCTCTTCATGTTTCCTGTCATGCTTGCTCTCTCAGTTTTCTGAGATGAAATCTCTCAGTCATAACTAAGGGCAAGAAGAACTAGGTAATTATACATATATAAATCTTGACCAATAAAATATTAATTTTCAATTAAATCAACATGGTGAGGGATATTTTGTACTTTTTCACACACACATGCACACACACAAACATACACACATACACACACCCTAAACTCACCACATTTTCTAGGAATATAAGATTCATTTAATCCGCCCCTTGCTTACCTCTTGGCTTCATTTCTTCTTCCCTGCACCCCATACACTCCATACACCATGAATTATTTACATGCCACGTTTACTGAAGTTTACATATACTTTTCTCCCTACTCAAAATACTCTTCCTCAGCTGCCCCCATTTTTGCTTAATCATTTAAAGGGAAATGATTCAGTTCAACCTTCCCTTATCTAGCCTCTCATAGTGAATGAACTCAACACTCCCTACCTTCTACAGACTTCCGAAGTATCCTGTGTCCACCTCTAACACTGGACATTTCAGTCTGTATTATGTTGGTGGTTCACTTCTTCCTGCCACTAAAGGGCAAATTATTTGAGTCTAGAAACTGCATCTATTTGTCTTTAAACTTCAGTCCCTGGCCAGTGCCTGGAATGTATTAAGTACCCAATAAATGCCTGTTGATGAATTAAACAATCAATCACTTAGCAGTCTGGAAAACTAAAACTCATTTTCTAAAGTGTAATAAAAGTTCAGTGTACGATAGGATGTTTTGGTTAAACAAATAATCTGTTTAAGAGATTATGCCATAAATGTTAGCAAAGAACTATCATATCATGAAATACATGAAAACTCCACCGAACATAATTTTCCTTGATGAAATAATTTTAGATTTTTTTTTGGCAGTACGCAGCCCTCTCACTGTTGTGGCCTCTCCTGTTGCGGAGCACAGGCTCCGGACACGCAGGCTCAGCGGCCATGGCTCATGGGCCCAGCCGCCCCGCGGCATGTGGGATCTTCCCGGACTGCACGAATCCGAGTCCCCTGCATTGGCGGGAGGACTCTCAACCACTGCGCCACCAGGGAAGCCCAATTTTGGATATTTTGATGGTTGGGGACATTGTAGGTCCCTATTGGTTGTCATTGAGTAGGTATGCTTCAACATCATTTAATAAAGAGACCTGGTTAGCAGGGTGTCAAATGCTAGGAAACTTATTACACAGTGTTGTCACTGCTGTTATCCCAAGTACTGAACCATCCTGGGGGGAAAATGCTTATTTTAGAAGAAACTGTAGAGATTATATTCAGTGATTTTCTGGATATCAATCTTTGATACTGTCACCGTGATGCATTGACTTTAACAAATGTGTCAGCAATATTTAGGTTAATCTAGGCCAAAGATCATGCTTGGAGGCTAAACCAATGATCTCCTGCTTGTGTTTTCCCAATTTACTTGTTCTATTTTTACCAACCAAGTCCCAACTCTTGTTTTGAGATCCTGACTTGATATCATATTTTGCCCCCTCCCATTTTATAACATTTCAGAATCTGTCCCTGGCATTGAGGACTTCAGTAATCAGCAAGGGTTTGGGCTGCAGTCCCTCCTTAACTTCTAGCATTCCCTGTTGCCTAGGGTGGGGACTGTACTTCAGCGGAGAGAGCCTTTCTTTGCCTAGACCACCCCTCAGCTTCTTCCAGGGAGAGTGAAAGGATAGATGGATTAGACAGGCAAAGTTCTGACAAGTTTGTTATTCCTTTTTGCCATCATAAATACAGGATCAGTCTTTTATCACAGGAATCCAGTTGACTCTTAGCCAACTTTGAATGACAGGCAATTAACAGTGAACTTTGCATGGGGAACATCTGTGTTCTCAGCATTTCCTGAATTCTAATCCTTACTTTGAATATCTGTGTGTGTGCAAAAGCAAGACAGTTATCGTTTGTGTCTTAATGTCACTATCTGTAAAATTGATTATATGAACAACTATCTCCTAAAAAAAATACCTAGATTAACTTGTTTATAAAGAGTTATAACAGAATTTAAAAGGCCTCTATATACTAAAATGACAGTTCACCCCTATTTCATTTGGGGGAACACCAAGAAGTCTTGCTGGGATTTTAGTGTGTCATGTGCATATGTGTGTAATGCCGTGAAATATTTTTACAGTAAGTTAGTCATATGAACTAGACATAAGTTTTAGCAAAAATTATGACTCTATTATATGTGTGCCATAAAGTCATGACCATGGGTGTCCTAGGTTTGGGAGGGGGGAAGACAAGCAGTCAAAGCAAGTGTTAATTTCCGTTTCTCAGTTTTCCCACATGCTTGTTCCTCAATCATTCCTGTTTTTAAAGACAAGGTGTCGAAAGTATCAAATATCGAGAAATATATATATATGGAAGAAATTTTAAAATTTGAGCCAATATTTGCCTCAGAAAATCATTGCTCACTTTGGAAGCAGAATGTTCTAGTTTAGTTCGCTGAGCTCCTAATTTCCATACCAGCGTAATTTCAGAACCACTGTGCTCACATCCCAAAACCAGCCTCTAAAGCAACCGTTCTTCCTACTTTTTTCCTTTAAATGATCTGCAAGTTAAAATAAGATGGTTTTACTCAGGTGGGGATTGGGATGCTAATATTTCCAAAGAGAATAAATCCAGAGTTTAGCATAAATACATAAAAGGTACATTTCTCATTTTTAATAGTCTTTTAAATGTTGACATAGAACATTCAAACTGCACTCATTCATGGAATCGGTGCCTAATTTGAACCATATTTTCCATTGGAGAGATGATTTTATATGGAAAAGGAAATAACTCTCTTAGTCCCTCTGTGTATATTGAAAGAGAAATCTGGAGCTATTATACAGTTTATGCTTAAGTTTTGATTAAAAGATACCATGGAAATCCCATGAGAGCTCAGCCCAAGGTAGAGGATTTGATTTGAGCATATTGAAAAAAGATTGGGTGCCCAAATGCCAGTTTTAAGTATCTTTTCTTACCTAACTATATTATAAACAATCCACATGATTGTAAAAGCAAGCAACTTCCTGAATAGTGGCCACATCTGTTTTCCAGTCAAACTTAAATCCCCTATCTCTAAATTTAGTGAATAATTTATTTTAGAGCTGGAAGAGAATTTAGTCCAATTCCCTCATATTAGAGATGAGGAAATTGAGGCACAGAGAGACTTCTTAATAACATTACTAATCCCTCCAGTCTCAACCTAAGAGTAACTCCTTGGGGAAACATTCTCTGATTCCTGCCACCACCAAAAAATTAGGTCCCCCTATTTTATACTCACAAATTCTTCTGCATTTTTCTTCACAGCACTTAATGTAACTTGTAATTATACAATTGCTTGCCATGATGTTTGGTTTAGGGTCTGTTGCCACAAGTGAAAATTCCATGCGGCTCCATGATCGCTCACTGACCATCACATGTCAGGACCATAGAGCGTGCCCAGTAAATGTCTAATAAATCGATGTTCAACCAACATGCAATGACATAAATATAAGTATTACTTCATTTATAAATGAGAGGTTAGACTAAGACCTTTAAAATTTATACCAACTAAGAAAACATTATGAATGCTCAGTTAAGTCTGATGTTCTCAGAAAAAGTGGGGAAATAAAGAAATGGGAAAATGTATCTACTCCTCAAGACCGATGAGTTCAACTTAGAGTAAACACATCCCATTCAAATAGTGGAAAGTACGTTGAGAGGTTGAGAGGGGAGGGTTGGCCCAAATATGTGTGAAGAGTTTGACTTAGTTTCAGTCACTAGTGAGACTTCACACTCCAGAGAACTCAGGGTGAGCCAGTGTCTGATCTGTGCAAATTACAAGTCAGATACACAGCACTCACAAGATGGGGGTGAGAAGTCTTGTCTGATAATACTGAGGGAACAGACATAATTGGCATTTTGATAAGAATACACATGTTCCCAGGAAGAACCATTGTGAAGCAAGCTACTGAGTAGAGATTGAAACTGAGATGCAAATAGAAGTGCAAAGATGAACTTTCATCTTTGACTTCCAGAGAAACTTCATTTATTAAGAGTGTAGGGAAATGGAATGATTTGATTCCTGATGTTAGCATAGGCACTGAAGTAGAGTTATGGAAGAATAGGAAAGTGGATTTGTTTTAATCGACTTTGCCTTATCCCTCTACAGGCAAGCCTACAGGCTTCCCCTGAACAAGAGAGAAGTGTTTATTGAATTTTAGGACATAATTCTTTGGCTTGCCACCTCCCACTCTGTGACTCTCTTGTGAAAAATGAGCACCCTTTTGAATTAAGAAACAGGCAAGAGTGAGGAAAAGGTGAAAATTGGACTGACTTTTTTGAACATGGGGAAGAGTCAGAAAGAAAAAATACAGATATGTGACTGAATCCTGCCTTGTACTGTGGACAATTCAGATTGGAACGAAAATATTTATGATCTTTAAGTCCAGCTGCACTTATCAACAATCAGGGAACAGTGATTAAGAAGGAATAAATGTTGGATATGTCAAGTCTATTCTGGCCTGAGCAAGTAAAATAGTTATACAAGATTATAACATTTACCACTCATTCCTCAGACTTTAAACTTTACTTCATACCCATGTGTTAGGACCCGAGCTTGTGAACAAGCACAAAAATACAGGATATGCACCAGACTCCATTCCTCATTATCTGTTGTGCCATCCAGCCAAACTCATTGGACATGACTATGCTAGCCATTTTGAAGGGTCTATATATCAGTTGTCTGCTAACAACAACATTTTTATTCTTTTATTCATTCATTCTTGTATTTCTTTTATTTTTTTTTAAAGAAGATGTTGTGGGTAGGAGTTTATTAATTAATTTATTTATTTGGGTCTTCGTTTCTGTGCGAGGGCTTTCTCTAGTTGTGGCAAGCGGGGGCCACTCTTCATCGCGGTGCACGGGCCTCTCACTATCGCGGCCTCTCTTGTTGCGGAGCACAGGCTCCAGACACGCAGGCTCAGTAGTTGTGACTCACGGACCTAGTTGCTCCGTGGCATGTGGGATCCTCCCAGACCAGGGCTCGAACCCGTGTCCCCTGCATTAGCAGGCAGATTCTCAACCACTGCGCCACCAGGGAAGCCCATTCTTGTATTTCTTGATATAGTTGTTTTCTCAAAAGGTTTTTTTGAGAACGTTTCAAATTCCAGGTAGTGTTCTAGAGACCTAGGCTAAAAGAAGATGAAGAAGAAGAAGGAGGAGGAGGAGGAGGAGGTGGAGGAGGAGGAGGAGAAAGAGAAGGAGAAAGAGAAGAAGAAGAAGAAGAGGAAGAAGAAGAGGAAGAAGAAGAAGAAGAAGAAGGAGAAGAAGAAGGAGAAGGAGAAGGAGAAAGAGAAGGAGAAGGAGAAAGAGAAGGAGAAGGAGAAGGAGAAGGAGAGGAAGGGGAAGGGTAAGAAGAAGAGGAAAAATTAATTAGGGACAGAACACTTGCAGAACACTTTGTTTTATTGAACACTCACTCTGTGTAGTAGTTCAATTTATGTGTCAACTTGGCTAGTCTATGGTGCCCAGTTGCTTGGCCAAACACTAGTCTGGATGTTGCTATGAAGGTATGCTATAGCTATAATTTAATATTTAAAATTAGTTGACTTCAAGTAAAGGAGATTACCCTTGATTATGCAAGTGGGCCTCATCCAATTAGCTGAAGGCCCTAAGAGCAAAAACTGAGGTTCACCAGGAAAGAAGGAATTCTGCATCAGGACCATAACATGGAAGTCCTGCCTGAATTTCCTGTGTGCCAGCCAGATTTCATACTGAAGATTACAGCATCAATTTTTTCCTGAGTTTCCAGCTTGCTGTTCTACCCTACAAAATTTGAATTTACCAGCCTCCAGTCATGTAAGCCAATTCCTTAAAACCTCTCTCTCTCTCTCCTCCATATAAGATACATTCTTATAAAGTTCCTATTTACTTAATATCTCATTTAATCTTTATAACCAGAGGAAAATCCAGATATTATGCAGCTTGCAGGTAGTCAAATTAGGAGGCCCTTCTTAAGAAAAACAATACAAAATTACAAATACATCAGATACTCAATTTGGAGAAAATCTGCATAAATGATGACTTGATACTTTATCATGTGCCATGGTAAATCCACTTCTTTTTATAACAACCTATGCAAATAGTACTATTAATTTTTGCCAACTGATATATGAGAGAAATGAGATTTAGAAGAGTGACTGGCCCCATGTCTTGGAGCTCAGGATGGGGCAATGTAAAAATCTAGGTTATACGTCATGCTTGAGGCTTAAGGCTCTTTATGGTAAGTGTACCAGATAACATTTCAAACAGGAAGTTTCTATTTTTGGTTGAAGAGAGGCAATTCTGAGAGGTCTGCACCTTCCAATTTGATGTGCTTTTTAAATTTCTAGAGCCAAAATGTACCATCACCACCCCTGACCAAACACAGAACACAGAGAAACAATGCACAATGTACCCAAAGGTGTGAAACCCACATGGTGTGGGCACATTAGGGTTTATGAGCACAAAATGATAATTGAACATTAAAAAATACTGAAGCAAAATGGAGTGGCTTTAGTATTTATGGGAATGAAAACGTATTTCCTTTTCTCTTTCCTTTTCATTCCCAACCAAATGTTATGTTAAAATTAAGATACTTGGCTTTAAAACAAATGCCTATGTACCTTTCAACAAGCTTTGAACAAATCTTAATATTTTGCCATATTTGCTTCAAAATTTTTAAATAAAATATTACAAATAAAAGTTAAGCCACTATTGTATTCCCTCTGCAAGCACATTTCTCTCCACCTCAATAACTATTTGTTGAATAATTGAATAAATGAATGAATACACCTACAATAATATCTTCCCCCCTTCCCTTCTCGACAAAGCCATAAGTGTTTCCATTCTCTGCTCTACTAAAACACCAATAAATGAACACACCCTGCAGATTTAAGTGAAGAAACTTGAGGTGGATGTTTTGATCCACCCAGAATTTCAAAGAACTTCATTGGGAAATACATTCAGTTATTGGAAAACCTTGAATCAACTCACACTTGGTCCATTCCTTAATCTATGATCAACTTGCAGGCACTGGATACCTCTGGCTTTTAAAAATCACAATCAATTGAATCTCCCCACATCTATTTTTAGAATCATAGAATGACATCTCTTTAATTTCTAGTGAGATCTATAGGTTTAGGTGATGACTAACACCACCAAAGTTTATGAAAAGTCAGCAATCATATGTGAAAGTCACTTTTAGCATGAAAGGTGTGATATTTTATACTCTGTTGGAAAGAAGAAGATGATATAGACATTGGTAACAAAATCACATCAAAGTTGTGTGACCTACAACATCTAAAGAACTCCCGTCTTTGAGTTCTGCTTCGGCTTTCATGTTCATGGAAGAATTCCTTGCAATTTCTGGCTGGTCTTGAACACTGGAGAGATAGAGAAATGAGCTGTTCCCTACCTCACCAGGGTTCAGAATTCTGCTCAGAGAAGGGAAGTAGAATTCTGTTCTGTAGCTGAAAAGAAACTTTAATTAAACTAAATCTTCATAATAGTCAACAGCTCAAACACCAAGCCAGGAAAGTTTGGTTTGGAATCCTGACTTTTCACCTTACTAGCTGTATGAAGTCTGAACAAGTGACTCCTTCACTGTAACTTAGTTTCTTCCTCTGTGCTATGAAGGTAATAATAGTAACTACCTCATTAAGTTAACAGTTAACTAGATAGTTCATCTAAAGTTTGTTGCATTGTGCATATCACATAGCAAATGTTCACCAATGGTAGTTTATTATGAGTGTTCATATAATTAGTATTTTTAAGAACCAGGAACTTCACAGCCTCTTTAACTCCCTTCCTCTTCTGGAAACTCTTCTACCATCAAAGTCACTTCAGGAGCCACCATGTGAATATATTTTGACCTCGCTCCCTGGCCACTGTTGATGATATAGGGGTGGCGTCTTATCAGTCCTTTTCTAAGAATTTTGTAGCTAGAACTGAGAGAAGCAAACTCTCTTTGTGTCACTTCTGCCAAAGATAAAAAAACTCAGAAACTGGCTTCTTGGAAGGCCATGATCATCTACTCTGAATAAAAACCTGGTGTTCAGTGGGACGGAGGTATAACATCCACATGAAAATGGAAATAAATATGAGAAGAAATAGTGTCTTAATGACATTTGAATTTCTGATTGCAGTTGGTTCTGAAATATAGCCACATCCATGCATTACGTAAGGTCTTCATGGTCTATGGCATATCCCAATAATGTTCCAATATGTTGCCCATTATACTTAAATTGGTTGAAGCTGAGTTTCTATCCCTTGCTAATAATGGCAGCATTTTATATATACATTATCTCATTTACTTTTCAGTAATGCTGAGATAAATGCTATTATCCACATTTCACAGATAAGAAAACTGAGGTTCAAAGAAGATAAGCAGTTGTCCAAGGTCAAACCACTAATAAATGGTGGAACCTCAGTGGGATGTGACCCCTCTGCCTCAAACCCTTTTTTATTCCTGTTTCTCCCTTCCGTCCATCATTTTCTTGCCCTTTCTTTCTATTCTCTTCTTTTCCTTCATCTAACTTCTCTTGGTCCTTCAGATGCCCACCTGTCATTTCTTCAGGAAGCTTCCCTTAACTCCAAGGTAAATATTTCCATTCTATGATCCATAGCCTCTATGCTTCCCCTCATCATAACATGTATCACCTTGTACCTTGATTCTCTCTCTTCCTTTCCGTATGCTCCACTGTACTGTAAACTGTCTAAAGGTAGGAGAGGACTCTTTTCCATCTTTGTATCTCATATCAGGCACAAGCCCTGGAAAAAAGCATATATGTATTTTGAATTGAATGAATTAAAGATATATTTAGAAGAGGAAGAAGGGGAAATTTCCATGTCTCCAAAATCACACAACTGAGGAAACCACCCATTTTCTCATACAGAAGATCAGCCCAGTAGTCAGAACCTTCTTTTCTTGGGCTGGATGCTCCTGTCTAATAAAATAATAAAAGTCATCCTTTTGCTCTTCCACCCCCTGTCCAACTCCCTGCAGCTTTGCAATTCTGCTCTAATTGAGAGATGTGAGTGAAAATAACAAATAAAGACAATTTAAACACTCTGAGCCATCTCACGGCAGTTCTACAGCTTGGAAAAATGTGTCTTGGGCTAATAATGTTCACAAAATTTCTGGCTTTAAATTCAGTCATACTGTCATTGAAATCTTCAAGAACAGAGCTATTATTTCTCATTTTTATATCAGAATATTGAAAATACCTGGTTTGAATATTTTTCCTTGACATCCAAGGAAACATATGCATAAACATAGCGCACACACACACGCATGCACACACACACACACACACAAAGAGAGAATGTATATTTCAAATAATTACAGTATTATCAAAGATTTTTCAAAATTAACCATAATAAAGGTGAAAGAACAATATTTAAGAAGATACATTTTTAATGAGCATGGTCTGGACCTACACTTTTCTCCTCAGAAATGTTCACAAGCAAAGGAAAAAGCATTGAAATGGATTGCTAAAATAAGTTTTCAGATATGAGGGGGTTTTTTGTTTTTTTTGTTGTGGTATTTGACTTGGCAAATCTCACTTCTCAGCTTGATAGAGAAGACAGGGAGT